>NC_091431.1:17028116-17197993 GCF_032191515.1 Phaenicophaeus curvirostris
CCCTATCGGTAAATTAGACCCAATAATTACTTGTTACTTGTGTGGGCTTTATGAAGATTGTTTGATCCACCATTGTTTCTGGTGCATTAATTTCAAAAAGTTAAGTTCTATATCAATGTGAAAAAAAAAAAACTTTTAATTAAAATCTTAGTGCAAAAGTGAAATATGCCTGAGGTTCTTGTTTGAGATCTTACATCCTTCTGAAGCTCCTGAAATCTTTGTCAGAAAAGAAAGTAAAATCATGGCTTAAGAGAGAGAGGGGAGGGGAGAAACTTTCCGAGCACAGACTTTAATTACAGAAGGGATCCTGTAGATTGTTGTTGAAAGATGCTCGACCTTGTGGGGTGACTGGTGGATTCACTTTTTCCTAGGCTGTCTGTACCCCAAAGCTGTGTGCACTTGGTGAGAAAGTGCAGAAGCTGTTACTGCAGCCTGGGCAGTTGTTATGGACGGATTATTTGCAGTCCTACATCCCGCCTGCGTGGCTGGGGTGGGCTCACTTGCATTCAGCCTCCAGTCATTTCTCCTGGTAGCCCGATTCTTACATCAGAGAGAGTTGGTGGGGCCAAGTTTTATTAAACAGTGTTTCACACAGTATTTGAATGTGAACTTGTTCTTTTTCTGCTTATTTGCAGGGTGAAGGTAGCGCTGTAGCTCAGTTTCTTGCATTTCACTTGCTGTGAGAAATTATTTTCTACTAAAAATCCTAGTGAAAAATCCCTATCTGGAATACAGTACACAACTGAAGGAGTAAAATCCTTATAATTCATAGATGCGTTTGTTCAGTTTGGGCCTTGGGAACAAACATCATAAAGCAGGATCTTATACATAGACATACTTGGGTTGCTGATTATAGATAGATGCAACACTAATTCTTTTCAAAACTTTTTAGCAACAAGCTTGGTAACAGCTTATCTAGTGGGGGCTTTTTAGCCCATTTGATTTGTTTAGTAGAGCTGTGCTAGCACCAGATTAAGAAATAGCAAAGTAAAACTTAATAATGGCATGTTTTATACTTTCCAGCATGAAGTTGCTGATATGATGAAATAAGATGAATACAGTTCTGCATGCAAAATAGATGCGGACCTAATGCGGTGAGGAATTGGAAGGCAGTAACAGAAAGGAAATGAAGAGTTTATTGTTTTTATAGCTCTAATATCCATTAAAAGTTAGTAACACAGCAGGTGACAGTTTGGGTAAGTGTAAAGTGAATGTTTTGAAATAAATAGCAGTTGGGTGACCTGGGATGTCAGGGCTCTAGACAAGGGTGTGTGTTTGTCAATATATCCTACATGTTTTACAGACTCCTCAGGGAGCAGGGGAAGATACAATTTCACCTTTTCTGTGCCAAAACATTTTAATTATATCTTCTTCCAAGTACAGCGGTTCAGTAACCAAGGAGCTGACATTGATGCATGTGTTGATAAAGCTGCAAACATTCAAAATGAGATTAACAAAGATTTTGAGGAAAGGGTGACAGCTAATTTTGCACAGTATTCTGCATCTAATTCGGGTCAGTGTAATGATAGAATATTTTATAACTGTTGTGTCATCCAGAGGGACTTTTATGATGCTTTGTGTTTTTGAGGATTTGTGTATATGAAAGTGTAGTTCTTAATACATCACTCAAACAGGTTATAACTTTTTTATTGAATGTCTATTGGTTGTAGCCATAAACAGGAATAAACTTCAACATTTAGAAGCAATTTTATATATCCATCAGCATTCATCACAGTAATAGATTCCTTTTGTCTAATTCACCTTGAAAGTATTGACTTCAGATGTGAAATGGAACCAAAACTACCGTGCCTGTTTTGCGGCATCGCTTAATATTTGCAAAAGATTGGATGGAAAATTATATAAAGTGTATTTAAATAATCAAACTGTAGTTTCTTTGTATTGTGTGAGACCTTTTGAGAACATCTCAATGTATTTCTGCTCTATTCTCCTCCTTGTTTGAAGGCAACTGACATTCTTCTTTCACTTTTCTTTTTGTTTGTGAAATTTTCTCCCTCTTTTTTTTTATCCACTCACTTCTCCATCTGCTTTCACTTTTGTTTGCTTGGGCCGTCTCTCATCCCAACTTGATAATGAGGAATGCGGTGTGACCCTGACCTCTATCAGCCCATGCATGACCTTCTGACTCCCCCACATCACCTCTGACCTTCTCTTTGACAGCTTGATTAATTACCCTGTGTTATGATTTATGAGTAAGTGCTATGTAAAAATAATAGACAACAGGTGGTCCTCTAAAAACTTTTTGTGGCATGTTTTCTTTTCCTGACTAACTTGATGAGCTATTTTAAGTTGGGAACTTAGTGGGACAATGTGTGTTTGGCAGTAACACAGCATTTTTACACACTTGGACACAGCGCTGGAATTCAGGGAGCCGAGGTGTAGTCAGGATGGAAATATTGCAAAGTATTAGCAGGGCACAGTTGCCAAAATGTACATTGGGTGGAAAGTGGAGTCAACTGACATTTCAGGCATTTCGGTCTCAGGTCACGTCTTGAGAAAATTGCTCAAATAATGGAGGGGGCATTTTTCAAGCTGAGCTGCATCTCCAACAGCTATGTTTACTTTAACGCTTCACTAGTGACTTCTGATTGGTTGTCATGACCTCATCCCACTGTTGCACCTACGATGTCGCAACAGTGACATAGATGTACCCTTCCCGCGGAAAAGATGGGAAATGAACGGAACATACATCTTTCAGAAAGATGAATGGACATTGCCGTGTCCATTTTAGCCACAGGCAGGTTTAAAAGCCGAGCACTCTGAGTTGCGTTTCCCCTGGGAATTAACTCTGGTCTTATTGCCAACGATCCAAATAGAAACCTAAACTTCAAAATTCGGGTTGATAAAGCTTAGCAAAATGATCTCATTCAGACCCTTGCTCACAGTCCAAAAAGATAGCTACATAGGTCAGAAGATTCCTCTCTAGCCCTGACCTCTGTGGTCACATATGGTGTCCCGTCTTGGTGGATTAATATGCAGAGCTGAATGCTTTCAGCTCATTATTCATGTGGCCAGGCAGAAGAGGTTTCAAAAGATTTGGAATTTACTTCAAGTACTCGGGGAGGGTTCTTTTTTTTAACCTTACTCTTGCTGTCAGAGGCAATAATTCTGGTATTTCTTCTGCTTTGAACATTTCTCTTGAACTTCCAATAAGACGCAGAAAATGCCAGTCCATTTCTGGCTCATATATTACGCTGGAAAACACCCTTCTATGTTGTTCTGGCTTTGTAGTAAAGGTATTGTAACCGAGACTCACGATTCTTTCTGACACTTGACTTTGTCAGCCTGCTTTCCCTTTTGGCATCATTTACTGGTTCAGTTATAAGTATTAATTGTATTTTTATTTGTGATCCTGAAAGTGGAGTTTGCATACAGTCCTCTAGCTCCAGAAGCCGTTACCTGAAGGACAGTAGTTAGTGGAGATTACATTTTACTTACCTTGAAGCATTAGAATTTGGGGAAATATCTGTTAATTGAGTGTTTTAGTCTGAGAGAGAAACTGTAATTGTACCCACTGAAGTTGTAGATCAGGAGAGTGGGACTTGTATTTATCACTGTCTCTTCTCATCATTGTGTCTTGTCACTGATACAGTGATGGGGTATGTTGACTTCTGCGCCACGTCTGTATGCTCAGACATATGCTGGAGCATGGGGCTCAGCTCATTTCAGCCAGCTGAAGGTTGATGGGGGGAGGCATGTCCCAAACTTTCGCTTTTTACCTTGAAAAAACTTCACACTTTAGTGAGCAGTGTCTCTTTCTAAGTGCACTGGACACACAGGAGGAAACTACCTCACTGTCACGTGTTGAAACTCCCGTGCTATTATGTATTGAAATCATATTTACTGGCGGTGGCAGGCTTTAAAAAGGTGTCCTGGGTGATGGTACTTACTCTATGGGTCACTGAGTTTTGATCATACTATAAGCTCATCATAGCCAAAACTGACATTTTTAATGTCATTGTGAGATATATGCTTCTGAGCACAACTTTCATCTAAAAAGATACTTTTTAATGAATGTGATTATGTCTTTGCTTAACAGTCATGCCAAAGACTGTGTGCCTTGCCTACTATTGAAGTTTGCTAAAGGCTTTTTTGTAGATATTAATGGTCTTGTGTGCTTAGTTTTGCATTGACTTGCGCTGTGCTCAACCCCACAGCGTTAGTGAGGGATTCCACCTTCTTTTTAATGTTCTGATTGCACTGAACTCTAATGGTGCGGCTATGCCCACATGGAATTAATTTTTTAAAAACTAGTTGAACTTAAAAGCCACACATAGTTGTTATTTAAAGCTGAGTATTCCCTTTCATGAGGAAATGCTTGTGCTAAGGCTCGATCAGAGATGTTGTAACTGGGTGCAGTTTTAACAGTCATTTTGTTTTTCTGTGTTACGCTCAAATCTTCTTTCCGGTGCTGTTGTTTACATCTTGCAGTTTAGGGTACATAAGTACAAAGGTAGGGAAAATACTCTGCAAAACAATCTGAAAAGAGATTACTTCCCAGAGATAAAGTCTTATGAATTGCAAGATTTTTTTTTTTTCTCAAGGATGGGAAAACATGTCTGTTATTACTTAATTATTTTAATTGCATTGACAAGAAAAGGCTGCTATCTAGGAGAAATTGTTAAGAAATGTAAAGGGAGACATGTTACATTGCTTAAAATATAACTGATAAAAATCCTTTAATTGATTTATGAAGTAGTGAATTTAAAAATGGAATCATATTTCATCTGTTGATGTCCATGTGAAAAATTGACATTGTGTCCTCATAAAATTGGACAAATGAGTCATGTAATTTTTGGTTACATAATCAATAACTTAGACAAATTCTACTTCTTTGGTGATTTATGTGTCTGTTTTGTGGTCAGCTTAAAGTGAACATAGTTTCAGATTCCCGTAGCTCTCATAGACCTGTAATAAACACATGAGTTTCGCATTTGGGATTGTATAGAAAGCAAAAGGAATCGATGTGCAGAATGGCTCTGCAGGTCCAGAACAGCACAGAGAGCCCCAAAGCCACCAGGCAAGGAATGCAAAAACTTGGTCCTAAACTGCCACAAAAACCATCTTTTTGTCCAAGGTGTGTAATTTAGGGAAGTTTCTAAGTGATATTCTGCGCTGTGATGGATTTTGTGCTTTGGAGTTTACAGGCTGGGAATTTTGTATGTTAATTTTGTGTATTAACACGACATGGTATGGCATGGGTAGTTTTTAAACTTTGTCACCTTTAATTTTCCATTTTCCTTTGCCCCCCCCCTTGTTTATTTATTTATTAGCCTGTTTGTATTTATCCCAGTTCTGTTCACTCAGAGGGGAGGGCAGGGGAGCAACATGACAGGAGACCACTTACTCACGGCGCCGCGTCTAGCAAGGAGGCAATTTTCTCTTTGGCCTATGGTGACCTTTTGTGACTACGTCCCTTACGCCAGAGACAGTGTCCTGAATGCCTCTATTTCACCCTGTTTAGCAGAGTGCAACCGTGCTCTTTAACTTGATTTTTGGTGGGAGGAGAAGCTATGGCAGACATTTGAGAAGGGCACAAGGATGAGGGGTAGGAACTCCCTTCAGATGCGATTTTGATAACTAGTCGAGTGTGTCCAACTGTAGAAAATCACCGAGTGACAATCTGTCTACCTGACAGTGGCCACAATGCACTACAAGGTTTGTGAATGGCTCTACAGATTAGAATAAAGCAAGCCCAAATAAAGTGTCTTTTGTTGGTGCGGGCTTGGTTTGCTCTGGCCAGATAGGTATGGGGACCTCTTTGATCCTCCTGCCTGCCCAAGTGCAAAAGGAAGCACCCAGTGAAAAGCTGGGATAAAGCTGTTCAGTTAGGTAATTAATACAGACGTTTCCAAAAAGTAAGTCTTTATTACAATTTTACTCTTAAAGGACAGCTTGATTTTGACTGGGAACCCATGGAAACTTTAAGGACTCATCTGTTAAACGCACGTGCTTCTCTTTTCCCCCTGCGCTTGTGATTATATTTTCCACAAATATTACGATTCTTATGTGATTTGCCATCATTTAAAAATCATAATAAAATGATTGGCTGATTTATTCAAGATTTATTTCTCATTCATAAATTCATGTATTTTTCAACTGGCTCATTTTCTCAGGCACAAAAATGCAGCTGGTATGCTTAAAAAGCTTCTGCAGGTCACAAATTTTCTCTGGGTTTGTTGAATACAGGACATAATCCCAGTGAAGTTTTAGAGCAGATTTAAAGATGTGCTTAAAAGTCAGCCCCACAGTAAAAGAGCTGACTTGTAAGCAATACCACTGAATCAGTTTTGGTATTGATTCGTTGTTACTGCTGCTGTTGGCTTCTGCATGATATGCTTGTTGTAAGCCAGAGAAAAGGTTTTGGTGTTTTAAACTGCAGTGAACAATTCTCACATGCTTTCTTTAAAATCTATATATATGTGTGTGTCTATGTGTGTGTGTGTGTGTGACCTCCCTCAATCATTTTTATTTTGAAGCTTTTTATTGGCTGTGTATAAAGCTTTTTATTCGTCATTATGTAGAGTTCTTAAAATAATGTTTTGCTTCTTGTACTATTTTCTGAAAAAGTCATATAAAGTGCTTATGAATAAAACAACATATTAAATTATTTTAAAGGTAAAACAAGCAACTTTTCTGCCACTGTGGGATGTGCATGAGCATAAGTGCATGCACAGACACATATTCACTCATCAATATTCCTTTAATAACAGAGGTGAAACAGACAGAATATTCTTAAAACACCTTTCTATAAATTATGTCATGTGAACTTATTGAAATAAACAGAAAAGTTTTTAAGGGCACTAAAGTAAATGCAAAGCATTTTCAAGCATTAAATCTCCCTTTTCATATTTCTTCTTTTTGTGTGTGCGTGTTTTTCTCTTCTGAAACAGGAAGGCTATGGAGTAATAGTACTGAATCCCAATGAGAACTATATTGAAGTGGAGAAGACAAAAGCCCAAGTACAGCTGTCTTCTGATAGCTCAGATGAACCTGCAGAAAAAAGGGAAAGAAAAGATAAAATCCAGAAGGAAACAAAGAAGCGACGTGACTTTTACGAAAAGTATCGAAACCCACAAAAAGAAAAAGAAACTACGCAGATATATATTAGAGTAAGTTTTTTTAGTTTTGTTTGCCTATCTTTGCTGATGTATAGGTGTGTTTGCTGTCCATATTGGCAGATAAACAGCTTGCTTTTTTAAAAACAAACATTGCTGAGATGGCATTCACGAGTTCATACAGAGTTCCTGCCACTTTATTCTGTTGATATTTTGTCAGTTATCAAATGTGAAGTTTTGGAAGAGCTACAAAACATTCCTTTCTGATTTCAAAGGGGAACTTCAAATAAACCCCAGAGGAACTCACTGGTGCTATCAAGAAAGAGAATGATATAAGGAAGACTTGGTAAAAATTATTTTATAAGCAGAGGTGAACATAGGAAGTGCTTCTTAGTGTAGCTTGGGCAACGTACTAACTTCACACCATGTGTGCATTTATTGTGTTACATTGTCTTATATTGGGGAGGCAGCACTTACAGTGTGATAGTTTTTTAACATATTACCTGCTGAATTAATAATGTATTGTGGAAAATACCAGTGTTCATCTTGTGTGGTAGCAGATTTTACCCTATAATGTATTGTTTTCATATGAGCAGCCATCCATTGTGTTTCAGCTGAACTTCTGAAAGCAGATAAAGGAGGAGAGTTATTAATATCTTAATAAATATTTAAGCTAGAATAGTTCAAGAATGGTGTAATGAGGAAACTCTGTCCCTTTCTCTTTTCTTACTCAGTGAACCTTTGCACTTTGTAATGCTACCAGCATGGGATCGTTATAACAGTGCTACCCGAGGATTTCTAATTCTGCAGGGGGCACAAACAATATTATTTGCACTTTGACACATTCTGCTTCATATACATATGATGCATTATACATTTGAGACTGAGTCATGCGATTTCCAAAGCCCTTATTATAAAAGTTAGTTTTTTCATTCAATGGTAAAACATGTCAGAAATGCCACGGTGTAGTTAAAACAGTAAAAATGTGTATGCCTTTCTGGTTCATAACAGAGAAAAATCCAGCAAAATATATGTTAGAATAATCTTAAATTTTAACATCTTCTATTAATTTAGCATAACAATGTTAGTAGGAGAAATACAGCTGTGCTGGCTAGTTAAAAAGGCTTGTAACCTGGATGCGAGATTATCACTAATACCATAAATATTACTGTGTCTTTTGAGCAATATCTCACTGCTGAGCATGGGAAACAAAAGGATGCATATACAGATTCAAAGTGACCAACAGGGCATGCTGTTTTTTCTCTCAGCTGCTTTTTATGAGAGATACCATTCTGCCCAGCAGACAGATCCTGCTTCTTAAGAAGGGTGACCAGGCATGTCTCAAGGGCTGTCAGAAGCCAGTGGACAATGTTGCTGTGTTGTGCAGGAAGGTGTTTAGTCAGTATGCTGGTCCACTGTCCCCATGTTGAAAGTGAACCTTTTTCTGATACCTTTTTAGCAGTTCAACCTTCTTGTGGCTCTTTTACTTGGTGAGGCATGAAATTTGGCTTCAGGAGGTTTGACCCCCAAAACGTAAAATGATTGAAATGATGAAACATAAACTGCGTGACTCCATCCCATTTCCCTTTTTTGCGCAGCTCTGTGCCTCAGCTATGACTGCTCATGTCCTCTTTATTTGGTTGTCTTCAAACAGTGGAAAGAAATAGCATAAGCTTAAGTGAAAGTGTGGGTGATGATCTCCTTCCCTGGGTGAATTTACCAAAACTGTTTTTTCTGATACAGTTCCTGTTTTATTCTGAAAGAATCCTTTGGGTTTTTTTCTTTAATAGACAGAGAGTTTTTTGAAAAAGATTGAAAACCCTCCCTGCTTTGGTGTATGTGGCAGGATAAATTACTGCAATTTACTTGTCTATCAGTTTCTGAAACAAAACTGGACCACTGATTGGGTGATGTTTACTCTGTTGGGCAGAACTGCTAAGTCTGTAAAAACTCTGGTGGTTGCAAGAGGAGCTGTGAGCATCACATGCTCTGCTGCCCATCCTGGCCACAGAAACAGTTGTCAGTCTGTCCAGGTGTATCACAATGGAAACAACATGGTGCAATGCCATACTGGCAATGCACTTGTTGCCTCTTGTGCTTGGGTCCATCAGTCTGTCCAGGCATGCCGGGATGCAAACAATATAGTGTGATACCATATTGGTGATGCTTTTCTTCCCTTTCGTGTTTGAGTTCATGGGATTGCATCTGCTACGGGAATTGCACTTTGTTTGGACCCTGAGGCAGGTTGTCCAGCTTGCCGTGACCATGGGCTGCTGGGAGTGCAGCAGGGGGTGATGTCAAAGGGCCATCAGGATGTAACCTTCACATACCGTATGGCATAGTGTACATTTGACTCCCTGGGCTCTTGGAATAAAACATATTGTCAGTCCACAGAAATGTTTAAGGGTGGTATATGCTTCATCATGAATTGTCTTGAAAAACCTGAGCAAGCCCGACGTCATGTTTGCCAAGCATGAAAATCTGGTACAGGCAGACCAGGTGAAAAATATCCTCACAGAAGGTATAATGGTCTCAAGCATTGAAGGAAAGTCTGTTTGCATCAAATACGCTGGAGAAATAGTTTCAGATTGTTGACTGGTAGGAATGTATATCCTTGGTTATGTTCTTGTAGGGTCATTGAGATCTGTTGTGATCCAGTGAAGAAATAACATTTGAACTCAAAGGTGTCCATATGATACTTCCACTTGTGCAGATTTTCCAGTAACTGGAAAAAATGGAACTCTTCCATGGTAGATTTCTTTAGGGATTTCTTTTTTTATTTTCATAGGAAAAAAAAAAACCGAAACAAATAGCTGAGATACTCAAGAACGTGTCTTAAAATACAGAATCTCAAATTGCACTGTAGTTTTTGTACAACATGAGTACAAATAAAAACAACGGTGGAATTGTGAAGTGCATTAAGCATAGTGCTTGAAAGATCAAAGTACTTATTGTTTCTTGCTGGAAGTTTCCTCAACTATGAAATAATGTACTTTCTGGCATACATTATAGCTTGTTAAAGGGACTGATTTGGTCTGGGCAATAAACATAATGTCAAACATTATGTCAGAAAAACCAGCTTAACATGTTTTGTAATAAGACAGAATTTTTTGTTCTTGAAAACATCTGCCAACTGAATTCACAATTGAAGACAGAAAATGTCATCAATTCAGTAACAATCTTATGAATTTGGTTTCTTTTTTGGTGATGCAAACCAAGGAAAAAAACCTTCTTGATAATCAGCATTGACTATAATATTTTATGGAATGATTAAACAAAAGCATTTTACTTTTATATAACATGCTAATGAATGCATATGAATTTTAATATTCTTATTGTTCAGATATTAGCAAGCATATTGCCAGCAGATCATTTTAAAAGCATGGTTTTTAATGTGTTGAATGGAGAATTGAGTCAAATAGCTAAATATGTACATACATCCTTTTAAAAAACATATTTCTAGCCTTACTTATAGATACTACTATTTTTTCTTAGACCACCAGAGGCTGCTGCTGTACATATTGGTTGATGCTTCCCCCCAGAAATTTAATATCCTCACCAACCTTCATTTATTACTCAACTAAAGTGAGAATTTGTTGATCTCTAACCTTGTTCTATGGAAACAGGTCATACAGGCTTAAATGTGACATGATTATTCCCTCCATCCTCCAAGCCATCTCCCACTCCCTACAGATTTTCACATCGACAGTGTCTTCTCTATGTTAAAAGACGCTTAGAAATGTAAATCAGTATTTATCCCCTTCTAAATAGCACTTTGCCATTTAAACAAGTATACTGACTGGATCCTGAAATGTTATTAAAGAAAAAAACAGTATAAATAATGTAGATTTATAATAATAGTAAATTGCAGCAATTTTGTTGACACAGTAGTCGAAGGATATCAAGGAGGCAACGAAGGAAGAAGTAGAAAAAAGTACTACCTTTTATCAGACCAACTCATGGGGTCAGGTTTTCTGGGCAAAACGGATGAGCCTTTCCTAAGCCTATATGCTAGGTATTTTGCCCTTTTTTTTCCTACCAAGCTTAGCTACTTTAATAATTCTTACTGCCAATGTTATTTGTGCTGTAGCACAGTCTGTAACAGCGCTATTTATACTAACAGCATATCACTGAAATTAAATTAATTTTGGATGCAACATACTTTTCATAAATAATTTTTCCCATTTTCTGCGAGAGATTAAATAGAAAAAGATCATGTGCAACTAATTGATTTGTTTTACTAAAAATGGATGCATCAGGATAATTTGTGTGAGTATTTAGGAGAAAGTGGTGGAAGGCAGGTTTATTAATGCACAGCTAAGTACGCAGTGGCTGCTGGTGAGCAGGAAACGCTGGCAAGCACGTGAGCACAGTTGTGCCATTTCTGCTTATTGTTCGCTATGGCTGACACAAGGCATCGCCTGACTGAAGGTCACTGCAGAGTGCCCGCTTGTGCGGGGTGACCTTTTGGCACTGTGGATTTATTCCACTTCAGAGACAGAATCATTTCCCGGCATAGCTGTGGTTCCGCCAGCGGCGCGGGTCTGGCCCCGTGGCCGTCCCTGGGCAGATGCAGGCTCCCTCTGCCTACCCCGCAACTTGGCAATGTGTGTGCCTGCTCTCGTCCAGAGCCCGTGTGACTGCATTAGCCTGCTGCTGAGACCAAGTTAATCAGCCCTTTATTCCACCAGAAGAGACAAAATGACAAGCGCTAGGCAGGCAGCTCCCAAGATGTTAGGGACGTGCTCCAGCAAAGAGAAATTCCATGGCAGACCTGGGCATTAGGACTCCAGCTTCCAAAGTTCAACATTTATGTCACAATGCTTTGTTTTTTTCCCTTTATTACTACTGGTGTTGCTTTACCTACACCTCTGAAATAACACATGGTTTTATCTTGTCTATGTTTAGCTTTTAAAGCCCATTTCTTCCTTATGGTCCTCAGAAATCCCTTTCACTTTTAAGCAACAGCAAGTGCATGCTGGCAATGGATAACTCATGAGAACTGCTTAGAAATGGCCATGGCTTTATGTTTCTTGCCCCATGTACTGCTGGGTGCTCAGAGTTAAAAAAAGGCCGCAGTTCAGGTGCTGGGACATAAAAGTGTGGTGATGTCCGTGGTGCCACAGGGCATTTAGGACACTGGGAGATGCCTGGGTGATGTCTTGTAGGACCTGCACCACCCTGGCCCAGCAGCTGGAAGTAGAGCAGAGGGCTCTAAAGCATCTATAGTGGTGCTGAGCACCCACTGTTAGGCCTCTGCATTGTTCCTAAAGGGGGTGAGATAAGCTTTGAGTTCCTTTAATGGTTTCTATATAACAGAAAAATATGTATATATTGTATTTCTTTCTATAGATACTGCAATGAACAGGCATCTTACATTAAAGAGCTGAAGTATGTAGAGTTTAAACTGCAGTAGTAATCAATAACTTATGCATAGACTATCTAGCTTGTGCAGTTAAATTAGGTATTTAAAGAATTCTGCGACTGTAAAGCCTTCTTATGGTATGTTTTACATCTACAAGTCCAGAAAAACTTATATTTGTCTTCTTTTCTATAAGCAAGTGAGAAATCAGAAACATGGATAATCACTGAAGGAAGATTTTGAATCCCTTCAAGAGCACCACTGGCTCTTCTTTCACTGTACTCTTTTTGTTCTGCATCTCACGAGTGTGTTTTAATCAAAGAAAAAGAATAAGTCGCAGCCATCTAGCTTTGGTGCCTTTCAAACATTTATTACATAATGCTGACAAAATGCATGTTGTAAGGTCCTGCTCCTAAAATGTGAGGCAAGCCGTGTGAGTTTCCAAAAGAAAGGACCAGCTTGCATCTCTCCTCCCACCACGAGCTGTGCAGTACTCCCGTTGTGCTAAAAAAGACCAGCTCTGTCGGGTCACATAAGTCCTCCTTCCTTTCTGACAGGATTCAGGGCTGGTAAACCTGGCCAGTTAGTGAGCTAATGGGGAAGAAAACTAGCTCAGCAGAAAGCAGACCTACTTGTTGAAGGCAAAGGTGAATAAAATTATTCAGACTTCTAGTACTAAGATAGTGCTTGTCTTTGCAAAGAGATTGCAGTAAAGGACTGACAAAAACTCGTAGGTCATCTGTTCCATCCTCCTGCCAGTACACGTTGCTTTCTGCAAGTAGCCTTTATCACTTATCTGACAAAATCAAAGGAGAATATCCTTTTAGCTGATAGCCAAAACAAGGATAATATCCTCCACCCTACTGCACGCAGTTGCACATTTTGATTCTTGGTTTCTGTGTTTTGGGGAAAACCAGCAGGAGAAATTTAGCAAGGTCTCAAGTGGTAACATCTCCAGTGCAGAACTTGGATATTCTTTCCGTGTGGTTTTTTGTACTGGGGACCAGTCAGCTCTGAGAGCCTTGATATGGTGAGAGATGATGAAAATTCATTTATGAGATAAAGAAATATAGTCATTTTAGGATGAATGGTGCTGTTGTAAAATAACTCTTTTCTGTAGAGATGCATCGCCCAGCCCCTCTTTTAGAAATATTTATGTGCTTGGGGCTAGAAGTAGAAATTAGAAGTATTTATGGGTAGGGGCACATAAGGACTGTACTCTGATGCATGGAGGTCAGGATAACAACATTTATGGAGTCCTAGGAAATGAAAGTCATCAGGCAAATGATGCATAGTACTTTCAGTGAGGTTTTCACCTCATCTGCTACAGAAAACAAAGTGAAAATTTAGGGAAAAATATGAAAAATGAAATCTAGCTTTTGGGATTAAGATAAATCTTGTAGTTCTTGTAGTTCCTCTGTAGTCTACTTGGCTGCCTGTGGCAATGACGGCTGCTGAAGGGGCTAGAAGTAGCAGACAAAATGGTGGCATGGGGAAGTGTGGAACAAGCTGCTCAGAAAAAAAGTCAGTTCCTACCCTGCAATTCATACCTGGGTGACAATTTGAAAAATTAATTATTATCACTTTGTCAAAAGTTACATTTTAAAATACTCATGAGTGAAGGATTTTACTAACTAAAATCCTTACTTATTATGAATTTACTTCCTGTGCAATGTTGCTTTGAATTATTTACCTTTTAAGAATAAGGTTTATCTTTTTAATCAGCTTGTTGTCACCTTATTTATAGGCAAAGAAATATGCCTTATTGTGAGCTCTAAGGAGAACAGTCATGACCTCTGTTCTTGCTATGCCTTAGTGCACCCTGTAGCTGATCAACATGCTCTGAAAACTTCCTTTTACCGACTTCAGAGCTGTTAACTTCATTTTCATAGTGTCCAGTCTTTCCTAAGGTGTTCTGCTTTACAGTATCTCTAGACATGATCTCATCTGAATTTTGAGAAATCTTCCTGTTCCTCTCTCGATGAATGCTTGTTTTATCCTTCTCCCCCTAACCAAAAGGGGATGCAAAACTGATCAAAAATGCTTTTTGTCTTTTGTGGTCGATGGTGTTGGTGGCAGGTTTTCTTCCCTGAATGGGCTGCATGCTGTTCAGCCACACCATTCAACACTTTGTTATTTAACAGTTGAATCTCGTTCTTTTTCTCTGTGTTTTTTTGATTTGTACTTGGCAAGAGCAAATTTGTGAATATACAATGAAGTACATTCTTTTATTATCAAGTTATACTTGAATTTGAGCTAGTTTTCCCAATAGATGGCACTACTTCGAGAGAAACTAATGAATAAAGTAAGACCAAGTCGCTTTTAGTTACCAAGAGTTAAAATCATAGGAACATAGAATGGTTTGAGTTGGAGGATACCTTAAAGATCATCTAATTCCAACCTCCCTGCCAAGGGCAGGGACACATCCCACTACGTCAGGCCTCTCAAGGTCCCATCCAACTTGGTCTTCAACACTTCCAGAGATGGGGCATCCACAATTTCTGTGGTCAGCTTGTACCTCTCCACCCTCATTGTGAAGAATTTCCTCCTAATCTCTTATCTGAATCTTCCCCCTTCTAATTTAAAGCCATTTCCCCTCGTCCTACCACTACATGCCTTTGTAAAAAAACCCTCCCCAGCTTTCTTGTATGTTGTGTGTGTTGAGAAGACTTAAGTTTTTCTGGGCTCTTAAGCAATAGGCTGGGAGCTTCTAGTTGGTACTTTTAGCAAAAGCATGGATTGAGAAAAATGTTACAAAGCCAGCAATATGTGCTTACAGCCCAGAAGGCCAAACATATCCTGGGCTGCATTAAAAGAAGCACGGTCAAACAGTGGGAGGGAGAGGGTTCTTCCCCATCACTCAACTCTCATGAGACCCCACCTGGAATGCTGTGTCCAGTTCTGAATCCCCAGCAGAAGAAGGGCATGGAACTGTTGGAGTGGATCCAGAAGAGGCCACGAAGATGATTCAAGGGCTGGAGCACCTTTGCTTGGAGGACAGGCTGTGAAAGTTGGGGTTGTTCAGCCTGGAGAAGAGAAGGCTCCAAGGAGACCTTAAAGCAGCCTTCCAGTACCTACAGGAAACCTGGGGAGGGACTTTTTACAAAGGCATGGAGTGATAGGGCAAGGGGAAATGTCTTTAAATTGGAAGGAGGGAGATTTAGATTAGACATTAGGAAGAAATTCTTCATGATGAGGGTGGTGAGGTCCTGGCTCACGTTGCCCAGAGAAGTGGGGGCTACCCCCTCCCTGGAGGTGTTCAAGGCCAGGCTGGATGGGGCTTTGAGCAACCTGATCCAGGGAGGGGTATCCCTGCCCGTGGCAGGGGGTTGGAACTGGATGGGCTTTGAGGTCCCTTCCAACCCAAACCATTCCATGATTGTATGATTCTGTAATTCTATATTGAATAGGTTCTTCAGGAAGGAGGGGATGTGACCAGTTTAGTAGCATTTAGCAAACATAATCACACTTCTGTTTACTGGCAAGCGGTGCGGAAAGTTACAGGGATTGCACATCAGGGTCACATCAGGCTGTGGGATCATGTAGCAGGAGTGGTCCTTAGATCGCCATCAGAACATGCTGAAAATATTTGCCGTGCATCCAGCCAAGTGTTGATTTTTTAGTGCTTTGATAAAATACTGCTTCTGGTTGCTAAGCCTCGACATCTTTGAAAAAAACAGCAAAAATATTACATCTGGCTTTGTCATGTCTTGTTGAATTAGGGAGTGCATGGAAGAGCTACTCTGTGTTAAAAAACATCCTTTACAACTTACATGTTGTCTAGTATCACTCAAATTTGAGTCAGTCATTGTACCTATAATGCAGTATGAACTCTGTTGGATAGTTCCCCCTTTATACACACACACACACAGATGCATACCTACACTAAAACACACCGACCCAACACATGTTCTTACATGTTTGGTGTCCTGCAGACTCTTCAGGAGATGAGATCCGAGATAGTCTGTGCAGGCACATAATATATAAGAATGGAAACTTTCCTTTTACCAAAAGCAAAGATTTAAGGAGTATATCCAGACATATAATACAGCAAGAAATTTAAGAAGCAGTTAATTCAGGCAATGCACCAATGTATTTAATGAACATTGGCAACATGTTTGTTCTTTGGGGCTGATGTTTCCTTCTAGGATGGTTTTTATTGCTATCTCCCATCTCCTCCACCTGCTGTGTAACTGAATAATCTGATTTCATGGATCTTGCAAGTTCAGACTATACCCTAGAAAAGTGGGCAATTGACATTAACACTTAATTGTGTCACAGCTACTCTTTTCTTAACTTGGTAAAAAAGAAGCCTTAATTACATGTAGATGTTGAGAAGGCAGATATTCACTTCTTCTAGGCATCTGGTTGGCTGAGGAATACTTTTGAAGCTAGGGAATTAAGTAATGAACAAATTCAACAAAGTTTAGACTGTGTAAAGTAGTTTTGAAAGATTTCTAGGTTCCACTGTTAACTCTGTGATCTTACCCTTTGATAAGTCACTGCCCTCACACATTCCACTTTGCAGTACACTTCTCTGAGCCTCTGGGTGCTCCACTTTGCCTGTTGTTTGAAAAATGAACAAACACATTTGATATCAGGACCATGTTATTCATCATGCGTCCTTTGCACTGGCTGCCAAATGTGGATCAGCTTATGTTTAATGACTGTTGCTTATTTTTAAACCCCTTACTATCGAAGACCTTGGCCATGTATGAAATTCTCTTCATTGAGATATGTCAAGCCTTCAGACGCTGCGTGCTGTCTGCTTTGCCTTAAGTGAGCAAATGAGTTACCGCTGCTTTAGATCTTAAAATAACAGCATCCAATTTGATCATGGTGTCCAATTCTCTTAAATACCTTTCTGCGGCTGTTGTCTGCTCATTATATTCTCTTACTGTTTCCTTTTCTGTTCTGTTTTGAACCACCCCAGCTGACTGACAGAGTTTGGATAACATTTAAATGTATTCATAACCTGATGGGCACCAGGCAGTGTCACTACTGGAATGAAAGTTCAGATGCTGCTTTTATTCTGTTACGGTTGCCGTGAATAGCCATGATATGGTTTTGTAATGCTTATTTCTACCCAAAACAGAAGTGACCAGGCAAAATTCCAGACTGCTAGTCTCAGTGAAGACAGACTGGAGTTACAAAAGGTGTCCACTTGCTTCACTTGTACTGGGGGTCTGTAGGGTGTACAAAAGTTGGAAAGAGAAGGTTATGACATGAAAATATTGTAAATTATTTTGTGTCCACAGTGGAAGTCATCTGTAGCACCTCTCTGGTGCATGCTGAAAGTCATTTCATCCCAAATGCCCATAGTTCAAGGTTTGGGGAACATCTACGATGTATATTTTGATCTGTCAGGGATGGTACTTTTGGCGAGTCCTGATTGACACTGCTTTGAGCATAGCATTGGACTAGGTGACCTGCAGAGTTGTTCCCCATCTGATGTGGTTCAATGGTGCTGTACTATGAAGTTTCACCTATGCCCTCAAATAAATATTTAAGTTATGGATAGGCTTTGTGGGCACAGTGAAGAGAAGTGAGTTTCTCTGTCTCAGAACATTTGTTACTACTGAACTTATGGTTGGCTATCCACTTACAAAGAGCATGCTTGGGTGATGGAGACCAGGAATCTTCATTAGCTATTAGCATGGTTAATTGGCATTTTTAACCCTGGCATCTTGAGCAGAATATCCATGATCTTTCAGAGATCAGGAAATTCCCCAAGCCAGATCATCTGCCCCCTCCCTGGAAGCGTTCAAGGCCAGGTCAGATGGGGCCTTAAGCAGCCTGGTCTAGTGGGAGGTGTCCCTTCCTATGGCAGGGGGTTGGAACTAGGTGATCTTTAAGGCCTCTTCCAACCCAAATCATTCCATATGATTCTAAGATCTGCTTAAATTTGCTGAAGGACCTTGGAGCAGTACGGCAGTAGGAGTTTTTTCACAGATGTTCTCCAGATGTTATTGGCATGCCCATTTTTGAATAATGGGAAGGATGCAGGTACTGTCCTTGTCCTTCCTACTCCCTCTCCTGCAAGCCTACAAGTCCCACAAACTTTTATTTTCAACTACAAAGTCGTTCTTGAGTTTTCGGAAAAAATACCCTGTGACATTCAAATTGATTATTTGCCAATTGTGTGTTTAGAGGAGGATAGACATGGAAGAATTAAAAAGGCTGCAACTTTATTAAAACATTAGTGAACAGCAGTTTAATTAAGCCTGTGCACAACTGCTTCTTAGGAGATTTTGTTAATTTCAAGGTGAGACCTGAATTTATATCTCAGCTGCAGGCCTGTGCATCAATTATGGATGTCTTGAAGACCTTGGACAGGCCCTCAGTTTTTCTTCTTCTCCAAAACCTGTGCCCATGTTCAAAAAGGGTTATGAATTATTTAATATTCTCCTGTCCAGTTTTCTGTGAATGCTGTTCACTAGAATGTCTGCTCGTGCAAACACCTGCGTTGTCACATCCAGAACTAATCCCTGTGTCTTGGCGGAGAGGCATTTTTGGGTATTCTGGTGTTGTACTGGGAAATCAGTCACAGTGAATGTGAACACATTTGGGGGGATTTCCAGGACATCTGCTACCTGGCAGCTATCAATTCTTACCGCTTATTGTCAGCTTTATTATTAAGCAAGATGTAAGACATAAAATATGTTTAGCATAAAAACATTTGCATGAACAGGACTAAACTACAAAAATAGAAAAATACATTAAATGTGGATTGCTAAACAGTGTTCAAACTGCTGTTAAAGATGAGAACTATCAGAGTTCTTCCGAAGTCTCTGTTAGCCTGAAGGATCTGGTTAGCCAGAAGCTCCTACAGGATATCCAAGACCAGAGACAACTTACCCAGCCCATTCTTGTGGTTACAGCTTTTCTGCTGCTGCCAGTAAGGACAGATCCTACAGTTACCCAGGTTTGTTATTCTGCACAATCTCTTTCTTATCCAGTGCAGGTTGGAGTCAGTCCTGCTTCTTTTTTCCTATTTATCTGTACTTTATACCCTGTTGCCAAGCATTGGGACATCTAATGGCAATATGGGAGTGTGGTGAGTTGACCTTGGCTGGCTGTTGGGTACCCACCCAACCACCCTGTCACACCCCTTCTCAATTGGATAGGGGTGGGAAATTACAGCAAAAGACTCATGGTTTAAGATAAGGACAGGGAGATCACCCAGCAGTGACCATCAGGGCAAAACAGACTCGACTAGGGAAAATTAATTTAATTATTGGCAATTGACAGCTGAGAAGGTTAATGAGAAATAAGAACAGTCTTAAATCTTCCCCCCACCTCTCCCTTCTTCCCAAGCTCAACTTCAGTCTCAACTTCTCCCCCTCCTCCCTGCAAATGGCACAAGGCGATGGGGAATGTGGATTGCAGTCAGTTCATCATGTCTCTGTCACTCCTTCCTCCTCACTCTCTTCCCTTTCTTCAGTGTGGGATGTGTGGTCCAGGTGAATACCTGCTCCACTGTTAATCTCCATGGGCTGCAGGGTCACTGCCTGCCTTACCACAATTTTCACCATGGGCTGCAGGAGAACCTCTGCTCTGGTGTCTGGAGCACCTCTTCCCCCTCCTTCCTGTCTCACCTTGGTATCTGCAGGGTCATTTCTCTCACATGTTCTTACTCATCTTTCTCTCAGCGTTTTTTACCATTTCCTAAATAAGCTATCACAGAGGCACAGCCACCATTGCTGATGGGCTCAGCCTTAGCCAGTCGCAGGTCTGTCTTAAGCAGGCTGGAGCTCACTCCATGTGACATGATGGAAGCTTCTGGCATCTTCTCACAGAAGTCCATCCTGCAGCCTCCTCACTCTCAAAAACCTCACAATGCAAACTCAGTATGAGGGGTTATGTTATTTCCTCACACTCTTTTCCTTAAGGTCTTAACATTTCTGTTATGTGCCTTAATGAGCACATTGCTGGCCTTGTCCCATGGATGTGCACCACAGCTTGCTTTTGCCTCTCACTCAAAGTTATTTCTGCCCTCCCATGTATAATATCAAGAGGTAACAAGCCTTAGAGAAGAAAGACCTAAGATATTAAGCAGGAGGAGGTGATCAATCAATAACATTTCTATCTTTTCCTGATAAATTTTATTGACATCGCACCACCGTTGATGATCAAACTGGAGGCTCTAGTACTGGGGTGGCAGGGCAAAGCCCAGCAAGCAGCTGAAATGGGATTTAGGGTTTATCAAATAAATACAGGGGGCTTTTGTTAGGCTGTTGTCTGTTTTCACCCTGATGTAAAGTTTTATAGTGGACTCATATAAACTTTGATGAACAATGTTGGAGGACTAATCTGTAAGATGAACAATATGTATGCATTGTGATACAGAGAAGTTTAATGAAAGGAACTTAGAGAGTAAATTCATTTTTAATTAAAGCACAATAAGGTCCAAGCCTCCAAAACCAAGTAATAGTTTGAATGGGTGCAGGTTGCAGATGTTAAATCCAATTAATCCTTGTTTTAGAACACATCAAACAAATGGTGCTGGCTCATAAAGGATTAAAATGGCATCAAGGACCATTTATAGCAGTTACAAAAGCTATATCCATGTGGGTTTTTGAGGGTTTATCTTTCTTATTCCACCCACCAGCACAGACATTATAGGTTACATATTCTATGGAAGAAATATGTTATTCTCAAGATCTTCAGTTATCTCTGGAATTTCTGTTCCATTATTGTTCAGTCTATAATCTCAATAAGACCCCCAATGTTTGTCCTGCACTGCCTGAGTTAGAAGATTGCTCCCAATTTTCCAGTTAAGTCAACCAAAAAAATTAAGATATGATAAAGGGTCAGTGGAAGAAATTCATATCAAAACAACTGCTCACCATGTCATTATAACAACCTGCTGTAACAAATGTGCTTCTGTTTTAACTTATGACAATTAATTGCTAAAAGTAATTTAATCTGACAGTGGCAAGATGTTGAAAGACTCATGGAGATGTCATAAAAGCGACCTTTCTGCCCATGTGCAACCAAAAGCCATTTTTAACAAGGAGCCTCAAAAACAGTACAACTTCTTTTGTACTTTGTTAATTAGTTATTGATTTGAAACAATGCTCTGCCAAATATTGTCAGATTAGCTAGACGCCAGCAAGGTCACGGTGTGACAGTCTAGTCCTGATAATCTTATGGTATATAAGAATTCTTTTTTCTCCGAACCTTTTGTTCTGATATCCTGAGAATTGCATTTCCTGGCTTTAGCATTTGTGCTAATTTAAAATACAGCCAAGCTGTCTGTTATGTACTTGGATGTTTTGAGTTGTTAAAAAATGACACCGTGTTAGAAGAAAATTGCTAGTGTTCTAATGTCTAATGATCTTCAGCGGCGGCAACACACCGCTGCCGCAACGCCAGTGCCCTCGCTAATCTGAGTGGAAAAGAACCTGTTTTCATAAAATGGTCAGTGCAACAGAGTTGTGGATTTCGAGCCAGAGCAAGTCCCAAGGTTGTTCAGCAACTCATCAGGATTAAAGATCATTTCCTAGCTTACATTATTGCAAAATAAAAATAATGGAGTTGGGTCCAGGCAGGAAAACTGAGAAGCAGAATTAAAGCTCAAATAGCTCAGCATTCAATTTTTCAGATTACTGAAACGTGAACCAGGAGAAAACACAAATCTGAATTTTAGATTGTGTTTGTCATCTTTTTAGATAATTATCTTATAAGCTAATGGCAGTTACTTCAAATACAATTAATTATAGTATACTACATATTACGGCAGTTCAGCAAACCTTTATAGCTTTACATTAAATAAATAGTATATCAGTTTATTTAAAGCACTTTATTTAAAGCTCTTTATTACAAGAAATCAAATACCTTTGAGCCTGTTAAATCTTTCTTTCACTTAAATAACTGCTCTTGAGTGTATGTAATAAATAGAGACAGAGACGTCAAGAAGAAAAATACAGGGTGAAGCCGTTGTTTTTCTCAGGAGTTAGTTTAACTCCTGTAAGAGATATAAACTCTGTAGAGACTTTACAGCTGAGCTTTGTTCTGAAACCATAGCTGTTAATGAAAATACTAAGTTGTTGTTTTACTTAAATGTGTTGAAGTTCGTTAGATTCATTGTTTCCTGTGGTGGGAAATCTGCGTTTTTCTTGGCCAAAATGCTATTTTTCTTGCAATAGCATGGTTAAAAAAAATGTCTGTTTCTCGTTACAACATATAAACAGATTGAAAGAACTGGAAAGTAAAATAGTCTTTAAGTACTTTAGGAAATAGAAAAATAACACTTCTGCATGACTTCCATTGGGAGATTCTGAATGTTTCAGCTGCATTCGTTTCAAAAGAAATCGGTTTTAGTGTTTAGAAAAATGCGTGTAATCATTTAAACAACTGGCATGATCTCTCTTTGTGTCTTGTGAAGATAATTCTTTTTGTAAAATAGTATTGTATTCATTTTTATTTTCTTGCCCCCACAATTAATCTATTAATTGCCAGAAACATGGCTGATGGGGAAGGCAGCTGCGAAGATACAACCTGATGGTTTGTTTTAGAAATGCTCTTTTGTTCCCATAAATCCATCACACAAAGGGCCATCTTTGGTGATGTTCGTTCCGTCAGGCAGAAATATGTTGTGGACAGAATCTTGATCCATGAGATAAAGTGGCTTGAAATGTATGAGGAGACGTAAAAGAGATGCATGAAAATTGTAGGGATGCATGCTGGTTGCATTGTATTGAAAGGAAACTGCCCCAATCTTTGGGTATTTTTACCCAATTGGAGTCTCTTTGGCCAAACTGCTGTAGTTGTTTAAATTAGAATATGCAAGTCCCCATGTGGAGGTTGGTGGATACCAACATGCTTGGAGCATCACAGCACAGGGGGGTTCGTGAGACCTGTACAGATATTTCTCAATAGCCATGATATGACTGTGTAGAAAGGACTGGTCTAAGGAACTGTTATCGCATCTCCAGTCTGACAAGCTTCCCCCCATGCAGGATTTCCAAGCTGTTTGCCAGAAGATACTGTTTCAAATTCAGGTGTCCTTCACCTAGGAAGTCTTCTGGTTCTATGGGAAGGGCAAAAAATATAAATTATCCAAAATGCAAAAGTCTGTCAGAGAGCTATAAGGGAAATTAGTTTTTTTTTTTCTTAAAGTAAAACATCCTTTGATTCATTTCCCTCCTTCCTCCTATTCTCTTCTCCTGCACCTCTTTCCTCTCGTTGAGTCAGCAATGTTCTTGTCCCCAGGCTAAAAAAGACAAATGTCATATTTGTGTTTATTTACATTCTTGTCATAATGATAAAATAATTACCTTAGGTTACTCCTACTGCCCCTGTCAATTTGAGAACAATACAGACAAAAAGGATACTGCAGATTTTCAGGGGCAATATCTGTTTCAAAGGAAAGCATTTAACTATTTGCTCTCCAGCTCAATACGGAGCAACTGGCCAATAAAAGTAGAAAACAACCACTCAGACATGGACAGTGTGAATGAGGGCACCCTCAGCAACAACACCAAACTGGTGCAGCTTACACGCGGGAGGGAAGGGATGCATCCAGAAGGACCTGGACAGGCTGGAGAAGTGAGCCTGTGAGAACTTCATGAGGTTCAACCAGGCCAAGGGCAAGGTCCTGCATCTGGGTTGGGGCAATCCCAAGCACAAATACAGGTTTGGTGGATTGACAGTAGCCCAGAAGAGAAGGACTTGGGGTGCTGGTGAATGAGAGGCTCAACATGAGCTGGCAGCATGTGGTCACAGCCCAGAAACCAGATGTGTCCTGGGCTGCATCCAAAGCAGTGGGATTAGCAGGGTGAGGGACCACTCTGGTGAGACCCCACCTGGAGCCCTGTGTTCAGTTCTGGAATCCCCAGCACAGGTAAGACATGGATCTGTTGGAGCAAGTTCGAAGGAGGCCAGAAAGATGATACAAGGGCTGGAGCTGAGTACAAAGGCTGAGCGAGTTGGGGTTGTTCAGCCTGGAGAAGAGAAGGCTCCAGGGAGACCTTAGAGCAGCTTCCAGTGCTGAAAGAGGCTCCAGAAAAGCTGGGGAGGGGCTCTTGATCACGGGGTGCTGGAACAGGATGAGGAGGAATGGTTAAGCTGAAAGAGGGGAAACTTAGATGACATTTTAGGAAGAAATATTTTCCTGTGAGGGCGGTGAGGCCCTGGCCCAGGTTGCCCAGAGAAGTGGTGTCTGCCCTATCCCTGGAGGTGTTCAAAGGCAGGTTGGATGGGGCTTTGAGCCCCTGATCCGGTGGGAGGTGTCACTGCCCATGGCAGGGGGTTGGAACTGTATGATCTTTAAGGTCCCTTCCAACCCAAATCATTCTATGATTCTATGATTTAAAATACCAGCCCCCAAGCTTTTATGGGAAACTATAATTAAGAGCCACTTGGAAACTAATTTTGTCTGAATTTTTCTTTTCCGTCTCCTTTCCTGCACTTTACCAGAAGATGGTTGGGTGGTGATGACAGGACATGCCAGACTCCAGGAGAAGTAATAACAGGAAAACCCAGACTGAAACAACAGCCTGACAAAGTTGTCTTACCCTGGCTGACAAGCAGATACTTTAACCAGGGAGATGATGCTATAATAACTTTTGAGACTTAATTAATTTAGCCTGAGATCTGGGTTTTACTTTAAAAGCAGCAAACCCCCTCAAGTTACAAAGTGCCTTGGATTTCTGAATAAAAAGCTGAAGGGGCACTTGAATACAACAGAAAATATTCACCATGCAAAAAGGGCTAAGTCTTTGCTGCATGGAGTCGATGTGGATTGAACAACGCAGGTAAAGTTTGCTGCCTGCTTTGTTTATTTTTTACACAGACCTGCAGTCAGACTCAAGGCACTCAACTTTCAGGTCAAATGCAAATCTTCAGAAAGTTCACCTTTTAAAAAAAACACTCAAATATTCTTGTAGCGTCTATGAGGTCCTGCCATGACCGCTCCCTGCAGGCCTCCTGTGAAGACCAATGTTGGCCGAAAACTGAAATATAGAATTAGGTCAACGATGCATTAATGCAGCTGAGACCCCTGGCACCTCTGTGAGGAATAACTGTGGGTGCTGACGACTTCACTCTGCAGTTTCAGGCCATTGTTTGCCTGTTGAAATATTATAAATGAGGGCTTGGAGGCAATTCCCGTGGCTGAGAGGGTGGAGAGAGGGTTTTGATTTCCAGGGTCAGCTTGTTCCTCACGGTGCAAAGGTGGTTGGAGCACTTTGGAAACAGTAGAAGAGAGTGGTTTGGGGTTTTTTTTAACACATAAGTAGCCCTAGGTTATTGGCTGGGAATTGTATTAGTTGAGGGCTTAGCTGGGAAAACTGTTTTATGGTTTGGAGTTTCTTTGGTTTTTCTCTTGTGTGCAATAAAGCTGGATATAAAGGGGAAAACTCCCTCCTGCTGCCCTGAGGGAGGTTAGGATCTGAGCTCCCTAAATTCCCACATATATATAGAATAGCTCTGAATTTTATTTCCTGACCACCATCACCAGGGAATGCCCAGCTTGCATCTGAAGTGGGGAAAGTGGGACAGGATCCGAAGTCGTCTTGGATGGTAATTGCAGTGGGAGCTGGGGAGAACAACGGCCCCGGGGAGGAGCCAAAACAAAAAACGTAAAAAACCTGGCTAGACTGTGGCAGTCCTTCATTAGCTAAAACTTGTTTTAAACCTAAGCACCGCAGTCGTGCCATAGCAAAATGTGGCTGTCATTGCTTCCTCCCAGGCCTGCCCTTCACCCCTTTCAATCAATAGTGACAATTTAAATATTATCTCAGTCTGCCAAACGTATTTTTATTTTACATCTTTTATTTGGCTGTTAGCTATGCCAGATATTGCACGTTTCATGTAATAGTTATTCATTTAGCAGGTCAGTTGAGATTGCCTGCTTTCCTGATACATTGTCAGGAGTTTTGGAGGTGGGACTACTCTCTGGCTGAATAAATGTGTATTTAAGTGCAATATGTAAGACTTCTGGTCTTCCCTTCTGCCACTGACTGAATACACACAGCATCTTTATCACTAGGGCTTCATAAGCAATATTGGGAACATTTCCATCACTGGCCCACTTCACAAATAAAACAGGCACAAGAAATTACACAGAATCACCACCAATAGATCTGGGAATAAGACTGAGGTCTGTAATATGAAAAATACAACCTTAAGTCACTTTGCCACATTGCTTTCTGAAGGCATGTGCCAAGTAATAACCTTGACTATGCTATTTATATCTGCAGCTCTGCGAATGAATAGGCTTAGCTATTGTGATACCTGGTCTCTCCTTCTGTCTCAAAAGCAGCTGCTGCCTACTCTGCCAGAGCTTATGTCTTGCCCCCATCTCAGAAGGTGCTCTTAAAAAGATTTATTTCCCCAGTTATTCCTGTGAGATAAGTGGAAGGAGCTGGTATTTTTACATCTAAAGGCTCTTAGTTTAATCCCTGATAAGTTCAAAAGTTAGGAAAAACACAATGTGACTGGTTTTGAATGCATACAAACACAGTCGCTGAATAAAATAATCAACAGTAACACATTTATATTATTTTTGTATTGAACCTTTGCAGAGTCAATGCTCTGTGTTTCCATAGAGCTGCACCAGATACTGGTGACCATGAACCTGCTCTACCACCTACACAGCCGATCAAATCCCTCTGGGTGCTGTTGGTTTAATGATGCAAAGTATACAAATAAAATCTCTACGGAGCCCATATAAGAAAGGAGAAAAGAAATGTGTCCTCCATTCAAACATTCAAGGCTGAAACATCAGTTGTTTATGATTTTATCTCTCCCCCTCTTGTTTTCACTCAAGTCATCTCCTTCTAACTCAGGATGCATCAACTGAAATAACTCCTTGACCTGCGGTGTTCATTATCCTTTCTTCCCAGTGCTTTAGCAAGACCTGATGAACTGAATTTCAGATGCATATTGTCAGATTTAAGATTTTTTTATTCATAAATTTGTCTCCATCATCACTTTTGCTCCTATTTCTTCTCTCCAAGTCAGGGCTGCATTGTCTCTGAGATGGTCTTGACAATTTTACTCTCATCTGCTCTCTCCCACAGCCCCCTTTTGCCTGGTTTGATGTAGCTGGACTGACCACATTCAGAACCCATGCTTTCTGATTCCTATATACATATACAAACGTATATATATATACACACTTTATTTTGGAAGACTTTCTTTCTAGTCAAAAGGAATGTTTCCAGTGAAATCTCTTTAATTTTTACTGGGTCCATTGCCTGAGAGCACTGCAAAAGTAGTGCTGGCATGAGTCAGGTTATGATGATCAAGAACCGCATAGCAGCAGGGAACAAACTGTATCCCTTTGTTGTTTATTTCAGACCTCCAAATGTACGATTTTCTCTTTAAAGAGTCATTTTTTTGTACAGAAAATATATCTTTTGTTGTACAGAAGACACCAGTGTTAGCCAGTTGCTGATGAAAACACTATTCAGTCCTGGTTTGGTTTAATGACAAACTGCTACTTTTCAATTTTTATAGTTATACTATATTCAATATTGTTATATTCATGTTATATATTACTTTGAATTTGATGATTTTTTTAAGGGTTAGGGGAGGAATTTGCCTGCCCCAAGACTCACTGAGGCAGTGGGATGAGCTGTACGCAACTGCAAAGGTGCTGCTGGTGGGGAAGGATTTAACATCTCCAGGGATGTATGGGAGATGGGAAGACTTCAGCCTTTTCCGTCTCTCTGCCTCCCAGCCAGTGCACAGTTCTGTTCTCTTGTATTTAACACATGTACCATACTTGTTTACAGTAGCTCATCGAGCTAGAAGGAGAAATTGTTTTGCTGTGATAAGTGGTAATTATAGAAACCACCTTCAAGTAAATTGTTAAAAAGCTATTCAGTTTTATGGCATATTTCCCTATTTGTATGCATTTCACTTTTCACTTGTCACAAAAAAAAATGTGATTCCAACTCCTTGGTTTAAAAAAAAAAAAAAAACAAAAGTAGAGAGCTGTCACTGAAGCTTAAAACTAATTTGATTTTCTTAATTTGATTTTTTTTGAGTTTAGATGAATTAGAAGTTTAAGATAGGATGTGAGTGGCTCTGTTCCAGTAAAAGGATTTGTAGATGACACCAAGCTAAACGGTGCAGTTGTCACATCAGAAGCACGGGTTGTCATCCAGAGGGACCTGGACAGGCTGGAGAACTGGGCCTGTGAGAACCTCCTGAGGTTCAGCCAGGCCAAGAGCAAGGTCCTACACTTGGGTCAGAGCAATCCACAGTTTCAATAGAGGGAGGGGGATGGTGTGAATGAGAGCAGCACTGAGGAGAAAGACCTGGGGTGTTCGGGGAGGAGAAGCTCAACATGAGGTGGCAACATGTGCTCACAGCCCAGAAACCAACCATGTCCTGAGCTGCATCAAAAGCTGTGGGACCAGCAGAGCCAGGGAGGGGATTCTGTTCTGCCCCCCTGCTCTGCTCTGGTGAGACCCCACCTGGAACTCTGTGTCCAGTTCTGGAATACCCAACATAAGAAGGAGATGGAACTTTTGGAATGTGTTCAGAGGAGGCCACGGAGATGATGCGAGGGATGGAGCCCATCTACTCTGAGGCCAGGCTGAGATAGTTGGGGTTGTTCAGCCTGGAGCAGAGAAGGCTCTGAGGAGACCTTAGAGCAGATTCCAGTACTGAAAGGGACTCCAGGAAAGCTGGGGAGGGGCTTTTTCAAAGGGCCTGGAGTGACAGGATAAGGGGGAATGGCTTTAAATTGGAAGGGGAAAGATTTAGATTAGACATTAGGAAGAAATTCTTCATGATAAGGGTGGTGAGGACCTGGCCCAGGTTGCCAAGAGCAGTCATGTCCCCATCCCTGGCGGTGTTCAAGGCCAGGCTGGATGGGGCTCTGAGCCACCTGATCCAGTGGGATGTGTCCCTGTCCATGGCAGGATGTTGGAACTGGATGGGCTTTGAGATCCCTTCAAACCAAACTATTCCATGACACTATGTTTCTGTGAAAGACTCCAGTAGTTCAAGGCCTCCAGCTCTTGCCCCATCTGTAACTTTCCAGCAGCAGGTTACTTTTAAAAAAAAAGAATAAAAATAAATGTAAAAATTGGCATTGAAACAGGAAATATGTGAACCTGTCACAGTAAGCAGTCTCAAAGGGCAAGCTGCTTTGCAGGAGCTAATTAACCTTAGGAAATAATTACACAAATATGCAAATGTTGTTTAGATAATTCCATGTGTTATCAACTCAGGTAGTCCATCATAACTGCAGACCTTGCAATGTCTAGGTGTTAGAATCTGTCATAGTTGATAAGGCTTCGGTTGCTGCATCACTTCAGCTTGGTATTTAATAATTAATGGCTGTGATATTACATTAGGAAACTCAACCTGTTTTTTTGAATGCAACAGAACGTAGCACCCTATTCAACGTGTGCATGCTGCTTATCTGCACATTCCTAATGGCTCCAGCCATTAAAATGTTACGTACCTCTCAACTCCTAATGGTAGCAAAGCTGGAAAAAATGACAGACTAAAATCTGTGCTCTCTTATTACACTTGTTTTGCACAATGGCTGACCCAAGAATTTACCCATAATCACTTGGGGTAAATTAAATAAGACCACAATCATTTTGGGTTTTCAGGGACTTAAAGGATATTACAGAGAGGATTTTAAAATCTAGAAGCTGGTTTTCTCAAAGCAAAGACAAACAGCAGTGTTTTATACAAAAATAGACCCCAAATATTGTAGTCATGAGCTGTAGTTCATGGTGTGAGGTCTTCACAAAATGGAGCCCCATTGCTCTGGGCTGGAGCAGCCTCAGATATCCCTAACACATGCTAGGACTTGGGTCAAGGCCAAGCAGATCAGGAATCAACAACCTTTTCCCTACCACAAGCCACTGTTTTAAGCAACTCTAGGAAAGGTTCTTGGCCCAGGATAGTAAATGGCTTCATATGTATGTAAGAAACATGAATTTATTAATCATTGTCATACTGTTTTCATGGATTGTACTATTAAACTATGTGATTAAATTTTTGGTATTAAAATGAAAAGCTCCATATTAACCATTCATGATCATTTTTTGAGCCAGTGCTATTTTGGTTCGAAAAGTGGGGCATTTTTAACACATAGTTAAGAGACAGTGTTTAAAAAATACTGAAGAAAAGTCTTTTATCACTAGAAAAAGGGGTCTGTTCTTCAGCCAGTATTTGTGAATATTGATCTTCTCTGCATAAAATAAAAAATTGAATCATAGAACACTTTGGGTTGGAAGGGACCTTAAAGATCATCTAGTTCCAACACCCCTGCCATGGGCAGGGACATCCCACTAGATCAGGTTACTCAAGGCCCCATCCAACCTGGCCCTGAACACCTCCAGGGATGGCGCATTCACAGCTTCCTTTGGCAGCCTCTTCCAGTGTCTCACCACTCTTATGTTGAAGAAATTCTTCCTAATGTCTAGTCTAAATCAGCCCCGATCCAGTTTATACCCACTCCCCCTCGGTCCAATCACCACAAGCCTTTCTGAACAGTCCCTCTCCAGCTTTCTTGTAGGCCCCTTCAGGTACTGGAAGGCCGCTATAAGGTCTCCTCAGACCCTTCTCTTCTCCAGGCTGAACAACCCCCAACTCTCTCAGCCTGGCCTTGTTCGGAAGGTTCTCCAGCCCTCTGATCATCTTTGTAGCCCTCCTCTGGACCTGTTCCAACAGCACCATATCCTTCTTACGCTGATGATTCCGGAACTGGACACAATACTCCATGTGAGGTCTCAGAAGACAGGAGTAGAGAGGCAGAATCACCTCCCTCTACCTGCTGGCCGTGATTCTTTTGATGCAGCTCAGGATATGGTTGGCCTTCTGGGCTGCGAGCGTACACTGCTGGCTCATGTCGAGCTTCTCATTGACCAGCATCCCCAAGTCCTTCTCAACAGGGTAGCTTTCAATCCCATTATCCCCCATCATGTACTGAAATTGAGGATTGCCCCAACCCAGGTGTAGGACCGTCCACTTGGCCTTGTTGAACCTCATGAGGTTCTCACAGCCACACTTCTCCAGCCTGTCCAGGTCCCTCTGGATGAAATCCTGTCCTTCTGGTGTGGCAACTGCGCCACTCAGCTTGGTGTCATCTGCAGACTTGCTGAGGGTGCACTCAATCTCACTGTCAATATCATTGATGAAGATATTAAACAGCACCGGTCCCGGTACAGACCTCTGAGGGACACCCCTCAACATGAATCTCCATCTAGACTTCGAGCCATTGACCAATACTCTTTGAATACGACCATCCAACCAGTTTCTTACCCCCCAGATAGTCCACCCATCAAATATCACTCCAATTTAGAGAGAATGATGTTGTGGGGGACCGTGTCAAAGGCTTTACACAAGTCCAGATAGATCACATCCATCAATTTACCTGTGTCCACTGCTGTGGTTACTCCATCATAGAAAGCCACTAAGTTGGTCGTAGAGGATTTGTCCCTGGTAAAGTCGTGCTGGCTGCCATTCATCACCTTCATGCCTTCCATGTGCTTTAGCAGAGCTTCTAGGAGGATCTGTTCCATGATCTTCCCAGGCACAGAGGTGAGACAGACAGGTCGGTAGTTCCCAGGGTCATCTTTTCTACCCTTTTTAAAAATGGGCACAACATTACCCTTCTTCCAGTCACGAGGGACTTTTCCCGATTGCCATGACTTTTAATTATCATAGCTTGGTAACCACATCTGCTAGTTCCCTCAGGACTCTGGGATGCATCTCATCAGGTCCCATAGACTTAAAAATGTTCAGGTTCCTCAGGTGGTCACAAACCTGATTCTCCTCTACTGTGGGAGGGGGTTTACCCCCCTGGTCACCATCTTGCTGTCCCATGACCCAGGAGGGCTTAGGGAGCAGTTATCAGTGAAGAATGAGGCAAATAATTTGTTAAGTACCTCAGCCTTCTCCTTGTCGGTTGATACAAGGTCACCATTCCCAACCATCAGTGGGGTACATTCTCTTTAACCTTCCTCTTCTGATTCACATACCTGTCAAAGCCTTTCTTGTTAGTCTTTACTTCCCTTGTCAAGCTGAGCTCCAGCTGTGCCTTGGCCTTCCTGACCTCATCCCTACACAACTGGGCAGTGTCCCTATACACATCCCAGGTTCCCTGTCCCTGCTTGCGCTGCCTGTGCAGTTCCCTCTTGTTCTCGAGTTTGACCAGCAGGTCTTGACTCAGCCACGCTGGTCTCTTCCCTTTCCTGCCTGATTTTCTGCATACGGGGACTGAACACTCTTGCGTGTTATGGAAAACATTCTTAAATATTTGCCAGCTCTGTTCCACTTCCTTGTCCCCGAGGACTGTGTGCTAGGTGATCCTGCCAAGTAAATCCTTGAAGAGCTGGAAGTCTTCTTTCCTGAAATTTAGGGTCCTGACTATACTCCTCACCTGTCCCATACCTCTCCAGACCTTCAACTCCAACAGTGCATGATCACTGCAGCCCAGGCTGCTTCTGATCCTAATGTCACTGATGAGCTCACTTGTATTAGTGACCATAAATTCCAGTATTTCATCCCCTCAGGTGGGGATCTCTATCAGCTGGACTAAGACGTTATCCTCAATGCACCCCAGGAGTCTCCTGGATTGCCTACAGCTTGCCATGCTGCTTTTCCAGCATATGTCGGGGTGGTTGAAGTCCCCAAGTAGGATAAGAGCTTGTGAGCATGAAGCCTCCTTTAGCTGGAGGACAAAGGCTTCATTAGCTGGCACTCGTTGATCAGGTGGCCAGTAGTACACACCAACAACGAAGTGCCCATCAGTTCCTCTGTCTTTAATTCTGACCCACAAGCTTTCAACCTGTTTGTGGCTACTCTTCAATGGCAGTTCTTCACATTCTATCCCTTTCCTGAGACAGAGAGTAACACCTCCACCCTTCCTTCCCAGCCTGTCCCTCCTGATGGCCTGTAGCCATCAATAGCCATGCTCCAGTCATGGGACTTGTCCCACCACGATTCTGTGATGACAACTAGATCATAGCTTTCTAGTAACACAGTAGCTTACAGCTCCTCCTGCTTGTCACCCAAGCTTCGTGTGTTAGTGTAAAAGGACTTCAGCTGGGCTGATGGTTGCATCACCTTCCCAGTGGACCCTTTATTACCTATTAGTTATTTTTAGAGAAGTATCCTCCCTAACACCTGACCCCTGACACCTGTCCTCCCACCACTTGTTACAGGCTAGTCTGATATTATCTCCCTCCCCCTTCACATCTCATTTAAAGCTCAATCTACAAGCCATGCAAGCTCCTGGGCAAAGACCCTCCTCCTCCCCTGAGAAAGGTGTTTCCCATCTGAAGCCTTTAGTCCCAGTGCTGTATAGGCCATCCCATTATGAAAAACCTCAAAATTATTGCAGTGACACGTGCCATGGACCCATGTATTAACTGACCCGTCTGAACTGTGCTATGTCACCATCATTCCATCATCAGTAAAAGATTCTATTTGCAAATGCTTGATCATTTCTGATTGCAAAGGAGTACTTCCATGTGGCTAGAGTATCTTCTTGCTTAGCCCCATGCTAAGCTGTCATTAACTGAATCAGAACCTAATATAGAATCATGGAATGGTTTGGGTTAGAAGGGACCCCAAAGCCCATCCAATTCCAACCTCCTGCCATGGGCAGGGACACCTCCCCCTGGATCATGTTGCTCAAAGCCCCATCCAACCTGGCCTTGGACACCTCCAGGGATGGGGCAGCCACAACTTCTCTGGGGAACCACTGCCCCCCGCCCTCACAGGAAAACATTTCTTCCTGTGGTCTCATCTTATCTCATCTCATTCTCCCCTTTTGCATCTTAAGTCGGCACTGGCATCTTTTACTCGGCACTGGTGAGACCGCTCCTCGAATCCTGTGTTCAGTTCTGGGCCCCTCACCACAAGAAGGATGTTGAGGCTCTGGAGAGAGTCCAGAGAAGAGCAACAAAGCTGGTGAAAGGGCTGGAGAACAGGCCTTATGAGGAGCGGCTGAGAGAGCTGGGGTTGTTTAGCCTGGAGAAGAGGAGGCTGAAGGGAGACCTCATTGCTCTCTACAACTACCTGAAAGGACGTTGTAGAGAGGAGGGTGCTGGCCTCTTCTCCCAAGTGACAGGGGACAGGACAAGAGGGAATGGCCTCAAGCTCCGCCAGGGGAGGTTTAGGCTAGACGTTAGGAAAAAATTCTTTACAGAAAGGGTCATTGGGCACTGGAACGGGCTGCCCAGGGAGGTGGTTGAGTCACCTTCCCTGGAGGTGTTTAAGGCACGGGTGGACGAGGTGCTGAGGGATATGGTTTAGTGTTTGGTAGGAACGGTTGGACTCGGTGATCCGGTGGGTCTCTTCCAACCTGGGTATTCTGTGATTCTGTGATTAAGTCCATTCCCCCTCATCCTATCCGTGCATTCCCTGGGTACTTATATTCTATATTTCTTTTACAAATTCCCTTTTTGGAAGTAATTCCAGAAATGTGTGCCTCCTGTAGCATTCAGAAAAATGAATAAATGTAGTATCAGCACTCTAAAATTCCTTGAGAATACTTATGTTAAGTGATTTTTAACCACCTTTATCTCCAAGGTAATCTTCAGTGGGACTGCATGCAAATATGGCAGGTGTTCAATATCTGATGGTCTCTGTGGTAGTCACTGGTGGCAAATAAAGGATATTTGCTCTGTTTTAATAAGCAAGAAGGACTAAAATAGCATAGTTAGTAGAAAAAAGAGAAGGACATCTTTTCATTTATTAGTCAATGAAAGAGTAAATATTACTGATCATATTCCATTAAAACCAGAGGCAGGTAAGATATTGCATTCTGGGAGCACAGGCAAAGGCTGTACTTTCTAGATGAGATGACATCTTCAGAAGAAATGTTTTTCTGTGAGAGTGGTTAGGCCATGGCCCAGGTTGCCCAGAGAAGTGGTGGCTGCCCCATTGCTGGAGGTGTTTAAGGCCAGGTTGGATGGGGTTTTCAGCAACCTGATCTAGTGGCAGGTGTCCCTGCCCATGGCAGGGAATTGGAACTGCGTGGACTTTGAGGTCCCTTCCAACCCAAACCTTTCTGTGAGTCTTTGCTCAGAGCATCAGCTCCATTCCCTATCCCAGCACCGTGGAGTCAGGAGGTACCTGGTCTGCAGAAGCCTGATGATTGTTTAGGTTTGTGTTACTTTCATTAGTTCAGCATCACATGGAGTCCTTTTCACATAACATGGTTCTCAATTTATTTTTTCTTTTATTTCTAATTATATATATTGAGAAGGAGAGATTTTCAGGGAGAAAATTTCCACAGCACTGAAAAATCAGACTTTTTGTTTAAGCATGCAGTGACTGGTTACAGATGACCAACTTTGAGCAGCTGGAAATACAAGTTCAGCTTTCCCAGCACCTTTCCCTCTCCATCTGCCTCACAAATAAGATTGGATTCAGCCTGCTTCAGCTGCCAGCAGAGGCACGTTGTGCGATTTCTGCATCCCTTCCTGTGCAGTCATATAGATAATTATGTAAAGCATGACCAAGAGGCCCCCACTTTATCAAATAATTTAAGAAGGTGGTATATAAGTGCATTGTAATTAACTGCAATGAAAAGAAGGAAAGCAACTGCTGCCTGAAACTGTCATCTTTCATACTGAAATGTCAGTGTCCAGCCTTGTGATGTAGCCCAGGCCAGGAGGACGTTGATCCTCAGGTCCTCATGGAGCCAGTGCAGTTTGAAATCTGACAAGAGACTGTCCATGATCCCACAGCCAGATGTTCCTTGTACGGACACAGCACCGGTTTGTTCTCCATCTGAGTTATTTAGAATATGGGCTGGCTACAAGGGGAAAAAAATAAGCAGATGCTCTGAAGAAAGAGCATTTCTTCTAAATGTACGTGACTCCTCCAAACTCCTTCTCACACATATGTGCGTTCCTTACCTTGTTTAGGGTTTAGCAGCATTATGTGCATTAACACAGCTTATCCTGACATTTTATATGGGGATTTTTGCACCAGTAACAAAGGAAACTGCAGTTACAGTCTATGTCTAACTTGTTCTAGCTCATTTATTTTTGCTTTTATAAAATCCTATTGAGTCTTTGTACTGGACTGTGAAACTGTGCAGTTAATGATTTTGTTTGCTAGACCACTGGTTCTGCTTTAATTGGTGAAAGGGTTTCTAGGCTGAGTTTCTGAATGCTTCAGAAGATTCTTGCTGCTGTTTTAGTCTTCTGGAAATCCTAAAATTGTCTGGTTTTCCTGGCAATGTGTAGAATAATAAATACAACTTACCTGAAAATGCAATACTAACCACAAATAACCCCTTATTTTTGTCAGAATGTTAAAACAGGGTTATGGACCTGTACAAAAATTGCTGTTATGAGAATTAAAGGTAACATTATTATTTAATGAGACACTGGCCCGGGTTGCCCAGGAAAGTGGTGGCTCCCCATCCCTGGAGGTGTTCAAGGCCAGGTTGGATGGGGCTTGGAGTCCCTGATCCAGTGGGAGGTGACCCTGCCCATGGCAGGGGGTTGGAACTGGATGTGTTTTGAGGTCCATTCCAGACCAAACCATTCTGTTGTTCATTCTGTGATCCTTAGAATATTTAACTAAAATAAATCTTTTAGATTAACTAGCCATTTTAAAACTCCCCTGGTGTTTTAACATGCCTTTTCCATATGGATCATAATTAAGAGCATATCACTTTTCCATAGGAAACTCCAGTTCAAGTTGTCCTTCAGCTTTATCTTAATAACTGGTCTGTCAATCATACTTCCTTTATGAAATTCCTTTTGAAAAACTTCCCTCTTTGCTCACAAAGGGAGGAGTCTTTTCCTCCTTTGCCTGTTTCTACAATTAAATTTCAAAACAGAGATGAAAGACAATCAGCCCTTTCTCATGCTGAGGTGGTTTACAATAGTTGATACATGATTAGTTAAAACTATGTTCTGTCCTAGTCATTCATGAGCAGAATCTGTCCAAGATTAAGAAAAATACCTTCAGTGCAAAAAAATGGTAAATATGTTTTAATCGCAGGTACCTTAGAGAAAAAAAATTTAAAAGCACATAATTGTTTTAAAAGCTTTGGGTCCAGATCCATAAAGATTTGTAGCCATCTCACTTTTATTTAGGAAACCAGGCATAAGAATAGAAGTAAAAGCCTAAATCCACTACCTTATTTAGTTGTCTGTCTTCCCATCGATTTTAGGCATTCTAAGAGCTTAAATTCCCAAAACTGTGTTTCAGGTTGGGACTAAGGCCTAAATCACTTCGGTCGTTTTTGTGGAGCTACACTGATTCACACTATGTAATTAGCATCTTCTAATTGGCAGTGGCTTTTGTGAGTTTATGCTTTGTTTTCCCTGAGGAATTGAAGCTTTTGTGGTCTATGCTAGAACGTTTAGGTAGCAGAGCAGAGGGGCAGGGGATGTAAACTTTAGGAAATTACATGGCCTTGCCCTGTCAACAATTCCTCGCACAAGAGAGGCTGGAAGGTGCCTGCAGTGTTGTTCAGTCCTGATGTGGCAGGGGACCTAGCAGAACATCATAGTCTTGTCATAGAATCATAGAACTGTTTGAGTTGGAAGGGAACTTAAAGCCCATCCAGTTCCAACCTCATGCCAAGGGCAGGGGCAGCTCCCACTGGATCAGACTGCCCAAGGCCCCATCCAACCTGGCCTTGAGCACCTCCAGGGGGGTGCATCCATGACTTGTCTTCTTGCGTAAGACTAGACAGATTTGTAGTTATGGCCTGGACAGCCTGGGAAATAAGTGTAATACAGAGGAGTACGCACCTTTCCAAGAGCCTTTCAGGTGAGGTGGGAGTGCAAATTCCACTGTTTGAGGAGAGTGCACTAAAATCAGTGTAAATTATCTGAGTGCCTTCAGTGACTCTTACATTGACTAATGTTCACAAATTCTTATTCAATGGTAAGAAAATGCACTCACCTAACTACCAGAAACTCCAAAGTAATGGCTAGTGGGTAAGCAGTCAAGTGGGTTTTTATCTGCACTGTATCTCATAGTGTGCAGTTACAAAAAGTAGCATTTGAAAGAGTAGTTGCAAATACCGTAAGTTTAATCTTTGGCAGATTTCCATTGGCCCACAATGTGAAAAAATCATGGAGACTGAAATTATATTTATATGCTTCCTACTTGTTTGTATTTGTTTTATCAGGCTGTGGCTAAAATATTTTAAACAAACCATCAGTGAACAAACAATTGACAACGAGTTGTCAAAAGAATGACAATCAGAGCAGTGGCTCATAATTTCTTTGAATGACTCTGTTTAGCTCAATTGTCATCATGGTATTTAGACAAAATTTTGCAGATGCATAATTTCTGTTGTATTTATTAAAATAAGCCACAATAAAGCAACCATTTTACTGCCTTTAAATTGCAATCTTAAAATTCTTTTATTTAGGCAAATGAATCTGTTCTCTTTTCTGACACTGGAGTATATTCATTTGAGGTTTGTTTTAACAAAACATTTTAACATATAGGAACATGTTTCTTCTAAACAAAATTGCCAGTTTTTAAAAGCTAATTGTCACAAATGCAATTTCTTCCTGCAGGATAATGGATCTCCTGAAGAACATACAATTTATGTTTGGGACCATTTTATTTCCCAGTCAGCGGCAGAGAACGTGTTTTTTGTTGCTCACAGTTATGGTGGACTTGCCTTTGTAGAGTTGGTAAGTGTTGACTTCTTCATTGCCTTCTTTCCTGAAGTCCTTCACAGATTACCTGATTTCATGGTGATCACCTTCTTGAAAGCAGCTGTTTAGGAACAACTTTGAGCCAATGAGGTTCTTTGAGGATTTCTTTGCAGCTGGGAGGTCACTGCATTTTTCTCTGTTGTTCAGTTAGCCAATAAGGTCCCAAGTGCTCACTAACCTGAAAGACTTTGAGGAAAAACACATTGGATCCTCCTTGTCCAGGCCATGTTCTGAAACTCAGTGAGTTTCTTCTGCTCCAGGGCAGAAAGATTGGAGGTGAAGGCTGAGAACATGTAAGAACAATTTTAAAGCAAAGTCGCATTAACAAATGCATCTTTTCTGTATAGACTAGAACTGAACATAAGGGGAAATCTGGAGTTTTACCCAATACAGGATTTTTTTCTGCAAAGGTCTCAAGAAATTGCTTGGGAATACTTCTTTTTTTGCCATTTATTAGTCTGTGGATAAACCCTACAGCGCTGTAAGCTGGGGAGGACTCTGCTCAGGGTAAAGCTGCCCTACCCCGTGAAGATGGGACTGCTGAACAGTTCATCAGTCTTCCACTGTTTTCTCCAAAAACAAATTTGTTGACCTCATCTGGTATACTAGTTGCATGTTGAACTCGTGTACTGTTCTTCGAGTGTAGCTATAGTCTCCTCACTTAATTGTGAGATGCTGATGTAATCAGGCTGTACTTTATTGAAGTCAACTTAAAAAAAAAGTCTTGTTTATGGTAAAAACATGAATTTCAGAACGTTGCAATCAGTTTTATAGACACAGGAGTCAGCAATTGCACATATACATCTTTTGTCTCTAACACATTAGTTAGTCTAACTGAAAGTTAGTAATATTATTCCTGCCTGAACGCAAGATGAATGCCTTAGTTAAGAAAATGCATGCATGATTGTTTTGGTTTAAATCTTGTGCTGCTCTAAGTAGCACGAGTAACCCAGAGCAGAAACACTTGTATTGTTTTCAGAACTTAAACATTTTGTTAGCCCTTTTCATTTCTAGCATTTAAGGCCATTTTTATTTTCTTCATGTTTCCAGAGGAGTATTTTTAAAATATGTATGACATGTACAGACTTGAGACTTTAGAACAGTTCAGCTGATCATTTTCCACAGGTATTTTATTACCAGGTCAATAAATCATCTCAAAACTAAATTTTTAAGAGACAAAGTTAGTGAAGATGAATTAATTCCTTCTATAACCACAACTCTGGGCAAGACACCGGTTGTGTTCATAGAATCATAGAATCATAGAATCATAGAATAATGATTTGGAAGAGGTTGGAAGAGACCCACCAGATCATCGAGTCCAACCATTCCTATCAAACACTAAACCATGCCCCTTAGCACCTCATCCACCCGTGTCTTAAACACTTCCAGGGAAGGTGAATCAACCACCTCCCTGGGCAGCCTGTTCCAGTGCCCAATGACCCTTTCTGTGAAGAATTTTTTCCTAATGTCCAGCCTAAACCTCCCCTGGCGGAGCTTGAGGCCATTCCCTCTTGTCCTGTCCCCTGTCACTTGGGAGAATAGGCCAGCACCCTCCTCTCTACAACCTCCTTTCAGGTAGTTGTAGAGAGCCATGAGGTCTCCCCTCAGCCTCCTCTTCTCCAGGCTAAACAACACCAGCTCTCTCAGCCACTCCTCATAAGGCCTGTTCTCCAGCCCCCTCACCAGCTTTGTTGCTCTTCTCTGGACTCGCTCCAGAGCCTCAACATCCTTCTTGTGGTGAGGGGCCCAGAACTGAACACAGGATTCGAGGAGCGGTCTCACCAGTGCCGAGTACAGAGGGAGAATAACCTCCCTGGACCTGCTGGTCACACCGTTTCTGATACAAGCCAAGATGCCATTGGCCTTCTTGGCCACCTGGGCCACTGCTGGCTCATGTTCAGTCGGCTGTCAACTAACACCCCCAGGTCCCTCTCCTCCAGGCAGCTTTCTACACAGACTTCTCCTAGTCTGTAGCACTGCATAGGGTTGTTGTGTTGCATGTGCCTGTTGCTCCTTGGATGCAATGAAGGGTAGGGAGCATTTCTCCTGTCCTTGCTTTCTTGAGCTGTGATTTTCAGCTGCCCTGTGCTTCATCCCAGGTTATTCAGATGTGCCTCATCTTTACAAAGTGAAGCGGTAGCAGAATTTCTGTAGGCTTGGTAGAGCAACGTTGTTTTGGTCACTGGACGCCTACAGATACATACGCGTAGCACAGGGCAGGAATAAAAATCAGCTGGAGACCTTTCTAGGTGTTTCCTGAACAAAGTGCTTATTTGAAGGAGGGTTGGAGCAATTTCCATCAAATTTCAGTCAATGGCTGGATGTGGCATGGGTAACAGATGACCAGTGTGTCATTCCCATTTTGCCTGTTTCTCTTGTCACACTGGTGGATATTTCTTCACTTTTGTTCTACCTTAATATGAAGCATACAGATGTTTCAGAACAAGCCTTGACTTCTGACCTTGGGACTTCCAGGGTCAGGGTGCTCAGGGCCTGTGAAATTATCACAAGCTGAGCTAAAGTTTTTAGCCATCACAGGAAGCAAGCAGTAAGTAAGAAGTTAAAAAGGAGCTTTGTCAGAGAGACAAGATGGTCTCAGTAAGGGTCAGCTCCTGTTGTCTGCTGTCTCGGCAGGACATGCATGCCTGAGAGGAAGAATATAATATATAACCATTGCCACATCACATATCTAGACCTAAGATGTATATTTAATGTAACCTGATTGGTTTTTTTAAAATCAAAGGATATTAACACCTGGTTTTGGTTGAGGTGGTTTGGTATCTGAACTCACCTGAAAGCAGTTTAATTAAACAATGCACGCATTGAAGCAGATATCATTGAAATAAGCCCTGAACTATTTTATCTTCATACTAATTTGCAAAATTTTATTTTGTTATGAACTCTTATCTCTTCAATTTTATATCCATATGGCACTTAGTAATTGCAATGAGCTCAAAAAAAAAAAAAAAAGAAATGGAGCAGCCGATGGGCAATTAGTGTCTTATGACAAATACAGATTCAATCACTTCACTTTCTTTCCTGCTTTGTGTGGGGGAGATGATCAGAGTGATACAGCAGCTATATCATATAGCAACGGTACCACCTCTACACTTGCTATTCAAGAATTTTGGGTCAACTGGTTCATAAAATCATAGGTTACAGTAGTTATGGAGACCTGTTGCACAGCTGCTCCTTCTGTGTCCATGTCTTTTACAGGAGAGCAATGTGAAGCATATGGCTTTAATTTAGAGTCAAGGTTTCTGCCTGGGCCCTCCGCATTTTATTGTGCCTGCAGGGAAAAATAAAACAAGCCAAAGAACTCCAAAAACATTTGCTTTTTCAATGAATATCTTTTAAATTCATTTTGCATGTTCAGTGCTGCAAGGTCCTTCCCGACCATTTGCAATCATCTCAGTCACAGAGATCCCCAGCTCATCACTTTGTCATGGTGCCAAGTGCTCAATGAAAACCTGACACTGCAGCGTTAAGCAGAGAAACCAAATGAAACCTGATATTAAGCAAAGACTTGCCTACAGGAAAGCTGGGGAGGGGCTCTTGATCAGGGAGTGCAGGGACAGGATGAGGGGCAACAGTTTTAAGATGAAAGAGGGGACATCGAGATGAAATCTTAGGAAGAAATGCTGTCCTGTGAGGGTAGTGAGGCACTGGTCCAGGTTGCCCAGAAAAGTGGTGTCTGCCCCATCCCTTTTGGTGTTCAAGGCCAGGTTGGATGTAGCTTTGACAACCTGATCCGGTGGGAGGTGTCCTTGGCCATGGCAGGGAGTTGGAACTGGGTGGGCTTTGAGGTCCCCTCCAACCCAATTCAGTCTGTGGTTCTATGACTCATTTGTGGTCAATTGTAGCATCATGTTAGAAGAGCTCCTACTCTCCCAGAGCAGCATGGGGGAGTGTTCAGCCTTGCAGGGTCACGACAGGTCGAGGTCCCTCTTTGTTTGGTGCCGCTAAAGGTGCTGGTGCAGGAAAAGCAGCTCTACTCCTCATCCCTTTGCTCTGCAGGGCAGTGTTGGGATGTAAGCAGGCATTTTGGTGGGAAACTTACAGTGTAAAAGAGCAAATGCAACAATCACATGTGGAATTGCTGTAAAAGGAGGATCATTTTTGTTTACAAACCTTCAGTAGTCAAACTTGGTCTTCATTCCAAATTTCTTCTCACCATAAACATCAGGCTATGGTTTCGAAGTCTCTTCATTAAACAAAACAAACTTGGCTGCAATTTTCAAATACATGCCACAGTGACATTTTTATTGGTCTTTGCAGCTTTTTAATCTACATTTTTGCATGTCTGTGATGACAAAATGTTAAGAAAAACAGGGTGAATCTGTAATATCCTTCTTGAATGCATAGATACTGTTACCCAGTTACTGCAAGGTAGACACACAATTTCTGTATCTTGCTGGGTCATAGATTACTGGGAGAGTAATTGGAAGTGATTGAACGTGTGTGGGAAGTAAAGTTCCACCAATAAATGTAATTAGTTGTATTGTTTATAGCTTAAATTACAAATGCTAATCGTAAACCATATGCTAAAATGTATCTTAATATTTAGTAATTAAAACTTTGTGTAATGATGGTTTGAAATTAAATGTGAATCTAAGAATATCTACACATAAATTGCTTTTGAATACACAGCACTAAAAATAGTTGTTGGGTCACTGTGTTCTGCTAATTACTGATTTTGAAAGACTCAAGCCATGATTCATGAACACAGCTCAGCTTCTTAGTTCTGTTATCCCTTAACACAGTATAGTCGGGGATATATTTTCAGAAGCAGCTTGCTGTAGTTGACGGTAAATTGTGGAACTTTCCCAACTCCTAGCTTATAATAATTTTTATGAAATTTAACAGAAAGTGAGAAATTCAAGTTGATTGAGTCAATTTTATATTTAGTTTACACAAAATAAGTTTCTGGTACAACGCCTCCTTTTGAGTTTTTCTGCCAGATTTTGTGGGTTTACAATTATTTTGTTTTAAAAAGGATTTTTTTCTCCCCTTTGTCACTGCCTGCATGAAATAACTGCACAGAAGAAAAGAAATCTTGTGCCCCCATTCCTACCTGAGTGCTGTGGCCATCTCCTATGGATCTAATTACAGCATGAGGGCATGGCTGCATGCAGAGGGGATAGAAAAGGTGGTCCTAGGATGCTGGGTGACATGTAAAACTAGCTGTGTCCATCACTGCAAGAAAACACATGACAACTACTCACTTCACAATCACAAGAATTGTTAAATCTAAGCTTTCAAAATTGTAAATTATATATTCAGTATCCTGAGATTTAAAAGAAAAAAAGAATGATCTTATGTAAGATTTCTGCTGTTTGCCACCTATATTCCTGAGACCGTAAGCTTTGTATTTTCAAGGGTTTCCTTAGAACCTTATAAACTTGAAGTTTTAAGTTTAGTTAAATAATATATTTAATAAAAAAAACCACAAAATATCATGGGAATTATGACAAAATTGTGAGAATTGGTAGTGGGATCTCTAGCTTACAGCATTTGTACTGCTGTAAAAATAAAAAGTGCACAGGGGAATGTAATATAATTAAATTAGGAGATTGAAAGTAGGTTCATTGTCTTTGAGCAGATGAGAAACTATTTATTAAGGTCTTTGTTGGCTAAAATTTTGGATGTATATATTGAAAATTTGCACAAAGATCTAGATAAACTCTGTGTGTGTGTGTATTTTTAGGCAGCTTTGTTGAAATGAGAGCCCTTAAAACACACTGTTCAAATTACTGGATCCACTGTAGCATCCTAATTCCATCAAAATCAGCCGATTTTGTCCATTTCAAATAATTTTAGGTCCATCATTTTGAGATATGCTCTGCAATGCCCTGCCACTTTGTTTTGTTGTGTTGTGCCAAGTATGGTGAGGAACAACCCTGGCTGGAGCTGATAGGTGCCATAATAACAATAATGATAATAAAAAGGCACCCGCTAAACTACCTGGGAGTCTCTGAGACAGTATTCTGGCCCAGGAAAAATGCAATTTAAGAGTCTTAATGATTGGGCTGTAAATCTGTCATTAGTTTTTCATTAATTTAATTTTCTAAAATTTAATATTGAAAGATTTGTTATATTTCACTCTTTCTTTATATATACTTACATATCCATCTACTACTTTTTTTAGCTTTAGTTTCGCTTAAGAATTGATGTGCATAGAGAAAGTTCTGTGGATATGCAACTCTTAATTCCCCTGCTTGACTTTTTAAATTGAAATATATCTACTGATGTATGGCAGAAATAACACAAGATCTGTGATGGTTATAGGAAGCATGGGAGAGTGCTGCAAGTAGAGAGACGAGAAGCAAAACACCTTGGTGTCCAGGTTTTGTGCAGAAACAAAGGTAAATATTGCTGTGCTTCAAAGCTTTGGGAGCATTAAATGAAAAAAAAAAAAAGAGAGAATTCTCTAAATGTTGAATATCAACTGGGAGATCAGTATAGGATGCTGTCTCATAGGTTTATAGGGACTTTGGTTATGTGTCCAGTCTTTGGACAAATTATCTCACACAACTCTAGCTGGTTTAGGTCTTACCTCTTTCTGTGTTGTATGTTTACTTTTGTACTTCTTTGAGTTGGGTCTGACTTAGGTCAGAAAAATAACAGCAAAGATGAGATCTTTATTCCATTTATTTATTTCAGCTATACTTTGTTGTGCTTCTTGGCAAAATGCTTATTCATTTAAAAAAGGTCAAACCAGAAATGAGGGTGGACAAGAGGAGCTAATGGAGAAACAGCAGTGGGTTGTGTTGGACAGGAGCAGGGTCACAAGCCTTGAGGCAAATCTCTTCTGGTATTTCTGTTACTGATGTGGGCACACAAAGTGAGTATGCATTAATGAAATTGACTTCTGGCATGAAGTGGTGAGGTCGCCATTGGTGTTTAGAAGTAGAATTTCTGCAGCAGAAATTAAAAGAAATAACACAAACTTCAGGACGCTGAGGCATTGACTGGCTAGTCATCTGCATTTGTGTATGAAGAGTGATCTCATCAACAGGGAACAGCAGGGATGGAGAAGCCCCTGGACGTGTGGCTTCATCAGTGATGGCTGTAAGCAAATGACCCAGTAACACAACAGAAGAGCCAAATGTGGTCCTGTGATGTGTTTGCTCTTTCTGTCGCAGGAAGGGAACCATTAATGCCAGCCAGCATGCTGGCGAGATTAATCTGAGATAATTTGAGACATTTGGGAAGATTAACTCAGTCTGGGAGGGATGTGGGGAAGAGGTGCCAGTACGCTCAAAGCGATGAGCCTATCTTACTAGAAACAACGAATGATACACAGACATGCCATGATGTGGTGCCACGTGGAGATGTCCTACCTACCATGAGCACCACAGTCAATATAGCTGTAGAAATAGCTCACACACCCTCCAGGCTTATCAGTCTTAGTAAGAGCTGCATAATCTGCGAATTCTTTTACATTAACTGCGGTAGCTTCTGAAAAAAAAAAAACCCAAGGTTCAACATCTATTCTGTATTTGCTACAGAAGCAGAGTTTAGAAAAGTGTGGCTTGTTCAACGTGGCAAAGGAAAGCTTAGTGGGATTGGTAGCACTCTGCAAATACATTGGGAGAGTAAACAGCAGGGAGGGAGAGCCGTGTAAACCAAAGAACAATGTTGGCACAGGAACAAATGGATTAAAACAGGTCATGAATAAATTTAGGGTGGAATTAGGTTTCTCACCATTGGATGAGGGAGACCTGGTTGGGAACAGGAGGACTGGCAAAGCTGCTACTCAATGTGACCCACACATGGCAGGAGTTTTTTGAGTAATTGGCTAGGACTACCAGTCCTTGGTATGACCCACAAGTCCATGTTCCAGTGAAAGCCAGCATGTGCAGGTGTGTGGTTTTGGCCACGAACAATTGGATCTGGTTTAGACTAATTTTTCTGGAGTCAGCATCCCTCTGACTCCTGGCTCACTCAATGGCTGAAGCACTGGAAGTGCTGAGTTTGAACCAAAACCAGGTCAACCCTCTAACAATGTTTGCAAACAACTTTTTTCCCACCTCACTTGGGTTTTGGAAGTAGTAGGCTCATTTTTTGCTGATATTTTCTGAAATGCACAAGCTTCAGCTTGTGGTAGAAAGCAACAGGGATCACAGATCCCATGGTGAGGGGTTGCAGCAGTAAGGAAATTAAATGATGAATTTAGCAAAAATTACTGAAGTATCTTAATATGCGTCACTGCCTGCTGTATAGGTAGCAACTTCTTCATCACATTTGCCTTTTTCTGATATAGAATCATAGAATGACTTCTGTTGGAAGGAACCTTTACAGGTCATCCAGTCCAACTCCCCTGCATTAAGCAGGGACATCTGCTTAATGCAGAAGTGTCGATCTGCTGGAGGGTAGGGAGGCTCTGCAAAGGGACCTGAGCAGGCTGGACCACTGGGCTAAGTCCAATGGCATGAGGTTTAACAAGGCCAAATGGCGGGTCCTGCACTTGGGGCACAACAACCCTGTGCAGTGCTACAGACTAGGAGAAGTCTGGCTGGAGAGCTGCCTGGAGGAGAGGGACCTGGGGGTGTTGGCTGACAGCCAACTGAATATGAGCCAGCAGTGGCCCAGGTGGCCAAGAAGGCCAATGGCATCTTGGCTTGTATCAGAAATGGCGTGGCCAGCAGGTCCAGGGAGGTTATCCTCCCTCTGTACTCGGCACTGGTGAGACCGCTCCTTGAATCCTGTGTTCAGTTCTGGGCCCCTCACCACAAGAAGGATGTTGAGGCTCTGGAGCGAGTCCAGAGAAGAGCAACAAAGCTGGTGAGGGGGCTGGAGAACAGGCCTTATGAGGAACGGCTGAGAGAGCTGGTGTTGTTTAGCCTGGAGAAGAGGAGGCTGAGGGGAGACCTCATTGCTCTCTACAACTACCTGAAAGGAGGTTGTAGAGAGGAGGGTGCTGGCCTCTTCTCCCAAGTGACAGGGGACAGGACAAGAGGGAATGGCCTCAAGCTCCACCAGGGGAGGTTTAGGCTGGACATTAGGAAAAAATTCTTCACAGAAAGGGTCATTGGGCACTGGAACAGGCTGCCCAGGGAGGTGGTTGATTCACCTTCCCTGGAGGTGTTCAAGGCATGGGTGGACAAGGTGCTAAGGGGCATGGTTTAGTGTTTGATAGGAATGGTTGGACTCGATGATCTGGTGGGTCTCTTCCAACCTGGTTATTCTATGATTCTATGATTCTATGATCTTCAACTCAATCAGGTTGCTCAAAGCCCCATCCAACCTGAACTTGAATGTTTCCAGGGATGGGCCAGCCAGGCAGTGCCTCACCACCCTCAGCATGAAAAATTTCTTTGTAATATCTAATCTAAATTTCTCTTCCTTTAGTTTAAAACCATTACCCCTTGTCCTGTTGCTACAGGCCCTGCTAAGAAGTTTTTCCCCATCTTCCTTACAAGGTGCCTTAAAGTACCGAAAGGCTGCAGTAAGGTCTCCTTAGAGTCTTCCCTTCTCCAAGGTGAACAACCGCAGCTCTCTCAATTGTGCATGACTATGTAGGTATATATATACACACATACATATTGCCAATCCTAACACGAAAATAATTTTTTAGGACACCCTCAGCCTAAATAAATAAGTTGAGAAGTGGACACTGGCATCATTATTTCACTTGCTACCATTTATTGTTGTTATTCATTTGGTTTGCAGTAGCAATCCTTTGGTAGTGCCTTGTCGTGAAGCCATTGCAGTCCAGATAGATCGTGTAACGGGAAGAGACAGAGAAATGATCAACAATTACAAAGCAGTTCAGAGCAGTTCAGAGCACCATAGCTGCATGTCCATTTTAATTTTTTGGTGTTCTAGTTTAAATCCCATCTATGCATCTCATTCCTCAGTTCATCTCCAGCCCTTTCAGCCTTCCTACTGGATAAGAGAAGACGATGGCTGCAGTGGAAGTCTGAGCATTGGCCACTTCCAGAACAGGCTCACATTTTGAATAGTCATCCCTCCTTGTTACCTTGCTCTGGAGAACTTGCTCAGCCTCATTACTTCTTGCTTCCTCTTAATCACTTACTAATGTGATATCTCATGCTTCACTCATTTTGATCTGTGGTGTGAGGCTAGCCGTACGTATCCCCCTTCTCCGCTTCTTCGAAAAGGAGAAGGGCAATGTTTCATGGACTGGAACGGTATGCCGAGTACTAATTGCTGGCACCACCCATCATTACTTTACATCTCATTGGCCCATTCATATTAATTTTCTAGCTTGACACCAAAGTTAGAATGCTAATTATAAAGTGAACAAAGAACTGGGGATGGATAAAATTAGGGTTATTTGGAAACTGAGTTACTTGGAAATATGTGTTTCATATGAGATTTGGAGGTCAAAGGCATAGTATTTTCCTTGCAGAAACTACTCAATAGTTGTATATTTGTGTAGTTTGTTTGCATTGTTTTAAATCCCATGCACTACGAAGTTAACATTTATTTTTAGTTTTAGATTTGCAGGGCTTTCTGATCTTTAGCAATTGTTCTTGTACTTCCATCCCCTTGTTCTTGTTTTGCCTAGCTTTATGTAACTAGATCTTCCTGGGTGTTTTTTTGTTTTGTATTCCTGTCTGAATTCAGTACTATTTGTCAACATTTCTCTGGCAGTATGCTGAGAATTGAAGTCCATATCTTAAGTGCACTTACTATAGTTGGCTCAAGGTGAATTTCAGTAGCTTTGTTCAGCTGTGCAGCATTTTGGTCAATGCAGCCAAAATGGTCCTGGATTATTTTTTTCCCCAAAGTTTCTTTGAGACTGGTACCCACTAATGTTCATGCATCCGCTGGAGTATTTTGCTGCTCTCAATTTCCCTTTCCCCAAAAATACTGAATGTTCCCCTCCCCGCACAGTAACATTATCCCACATTCCTCCAAATTAAATCTAGTGGGGTTCTGGCCTTTGTGCGGGATAGTATGCACCTATCAGCTATCCTCATCCTCTACACATGCCTCTTTTCTCATGGTGGTGCATCACGACAGGAAAATGAAATGCTTAGAACACCGTGTTATTGCATCTGTAAATGGCCATGCATTGGACTGACTGGAGGTTCAAACAACCTGAGTCCTTGGTTGTTTCAAATATGAAAAATTCATTTTATTCAGCTTTGTAGGTTGCTAGTTATCTCTCTAGATTGGTTTGAAGAACAGCTTAATACTGAAGATTTTACAACTATGACATCATCACAGTCTCTAAGGATTGGAGTTTCCTTTGAATGTAATGATAAACACTAATGAAGATGAAAAGTAGAAGTTTGGGATTTGCTTATACAATGAAGAAAGTGGAAAAATCACATATATTATGTCCTGATGGGTTTTGTGGTGCATTTAGATTATTTTATCTGAAATATTAGGCTGTTTTAGATTCTGGTTCTGTTTTGGTTTTTTTTAATGCAAGAACCGTTAAAAAAAAGGAAGTTGTCTTGCTGTTATTTCATACTTCTTCCCATTTCTGTGTCATGATCTTACACCTATAAGACTACACAAGTGTATTGTGTTACTGTTAATTTAAATGTTAATTATGGTGAAAAGTGTATGTATGCCTTTTGTGTGGTACAGTAGAGATTTTATAAGACTTTAAGACCCGGTTTAGTGGATCAAGCAGGGCAACTGCAAGTTAATAATATATTAGGCATTGCAAATCCAGGTGGTGTAAAAGGAATCCAAACATACTCTGGTAAAGGGAGCTCTAAAACTGTGGTGCTAAAAGAAGCAGCTGGAATTTGGATTTTATCCTAGAACTTTCTTTAATCTAGTGAAGGAAGATGTGTTACATAGCTCTTTCAGTATATTAGTGAAGTATTTTAATATTAATAATAGCATGACTACCAGTGTTTAAATGTTAAAATAATCCTATTTAAGGGCTTTGCTTGAATGTGATATGAAGTAAAAATATGTAAGTAGATTTTGCACATGTATTCATTGAGAAAATTGTGATTTTAACACCGCAGAACTGAGCTGAGATTTTAATGCAGAGTGTCAAAACACGAAATAAAGTTTCCTCATAAAAACATGAACAATAAATAACTTAATTATCTATTTTCTGTCTTTTCCATTTTCTAAGGCAAATTAAATGCAATAGTGAATTTCTGTATCCTGCAGTATCCAGATCCAAAGTGCATGAGGTTTTTACAAGCTTGATTAAGCCAAGGCATTTTATTTGCTTGTCAATATCTGGATTATATTTTGTCCTGAGATGGCTCTAGCTGTCTGACAGGAGTATTATACCTTTGTGTTATGCAAGTTAGAAGCCACTAGTGATCTTTAAAAGAGGAGTTTCTTCAGCAGAAAAGTTTTTGCAGGCTTTTTTGCTTGCTCCTTCATCCTCCTCCTTTTTCTCCCCATCCCTTTCGCAAGAACAGATGGTGAATAATGTTTAGAGAATCATTCCCTACAAGTCTCCATAGGAAGATGTTGTTATTTTACCAATTTTGGTGTAGTTACCAAGTAGCTAGTGAACCTGTGTGGTCCTGTGATCATGAATACTGCTTTGTGCCCCTCACCAAGTTTTATTCCAGATTGGAGTGGTTTTGAAGTATTCATGTTTATGTCAGCTGCTTTGCTTATGACCCTTATCATTTTATGGAATTCCTTTAACATAAAAGACTAAACATAAAGGACTAAAACAGTATAGCATACAAAAAAATATAATTGCAATATTCTTTGGCAGAATAAATTTCAGTCGAGTGATGATAATTGTGATATTAGATCTCTGGTATTATAGTTCTTGTAAATGATAAACCTTTTATTTTTTCCTACATCACCAAGTGCTTTACTGAGTAGTTATTCAGTAGTATTTCTCAAAATATCAAAGTACCAAGATATCAAAAAATCAAATAATGACATAAAAACCCAGCTACCCCCATCATGGTCCCTGCCCTGGCATGCACATAACCTCCCATGATGTACAAGTTGTTAAAGTATAGAGATTATATTTTCCCAGCCTTAAAAAAAGAGGGGGACAAAAAAAAACCACTGTTAATTTAACCCTCGGTAATCTCACTCTGCTTCTCTGCTGTTGCTGTCTACAGCCCTGGCAGATTTTTTTTTTGAAACAGCTGTTGAAAATAACCTAGTTTAAAGAGTTCACAGCTGAACGTGAGGGATTCATCATTATATATTTACTGTCTGAGGCTGATATAGCTGTAAGGTTTTTCAGATGCCATTGATCTACTGCGCATGTTCCCTCCCCGGGTTGCAGGACGTGCTTCTATTTGCATAAAGCCCTGGGCAAGGTTCTTTCTTGCATTGATTGGCCTGTCCAAGGGAGCCTGATGTGCTCCTGCATTGATCACCCTGTCTTTTCTTGGAAGGCAGTGTTAGGCAGAGTTCATCTCAAACATTCTAGGGAGAAGGGGAAACTTTACTGCAGATGTCTCAATTTTATTCTGATGTTCCTTTGAGTACAGGCCTTTCCTTTTGGTTTTTTCAGGACAAGTATTTCTTTTTTTTATTAATTTGGATGTGTTTCTGCGGTAATAGCACAGTATTGAAAAGCTACATTAAATAAAATCATCATTATTTACACCACTCGTTCCATCCTGTGGGGTTTTTCTTTAAAACAATGCCTATAGCTTCCAGCAAAAATCAAAACTACTCTCTCTTCAAAGAGTTGGCAGTTATAAGTGGAGACTTAATCTAAGACTCTGTGTGCTGGTGTCTTCACTTAAATTAATACTGTCAGTTTGGAACTTGGATTATTTGTACTAAATTTTCTTCAGTCTTAGAAAAATATTTTTAAAAAGGCATCTTTTGAATAAAACTGCATTGGATGTTGGCTTTCTGGAGCTGTAGTTCAAAATGGTAAATAGTAGTTCAAAATGGCTTAGGTAAATAGCTGAGTTGAGCGATATTTGATCAGTTCTATATTGGTCAGAGAGAACAAATACTTCTTTACAATGTGCTTGCAGTTATCGAAGTGGTATCAGGGACTGGCTTTGGAAACCCAGGTTTGGCAGCTGGGTTCTTGACTCATCTTTGTAGAGGATGGAGCTTTTCAACATCTCCTACAAAAACGCACCGTGCTCAGGAGCTCCAAAATCCACCACTGCAGATTCTGAGAGGCAAATATTTCCCTACATGCTTAATTGTGGGAAAGAGGCCCATCATTATTGACCACCAAATGCATTTCTGTGGTAAGAAAATTATTTGACACATGGACTTGCCTGTAGAAAGACGTGAAATGTGTTTATACCCAAAGGGTGGCTTATATCTAGTGAATAAGCTGGCGTGTGAACTTCACCAAGTGCATGATAGTACTGCGTGTTGTGTGTTCCTGTCCTACAGAGCACTAAGCATCACAGAGCTGCCCCTTCTTAATTTTTAAAAAATACACATTGGATATCTTTGTGGGTGCTGTAGAATTTTCTTCAAAGGAAATAAGTATTCAGAGATACACAGCTGAGATTGTATTAATGCTATTACATAAATTACGCAGGGTTGGGGTTTTTTTATTGCTTGGATTATAGTTTCATGTCTTTCACAGAAGCAATAATGTATTGCATTGTACTGCGATCCTTTGGCTTAGGGAACATATTCCTTTGGTCATTCGGTAAAACAAAACTTAGATAAGTATAATTCAGGTAGCGTATATGAAATTTCATCTTCATTATCATGCAAATGCAGTGAGAATGTAACATTTCCCAAGATGTCACTTGACTATTAGGATCTTTAGAAAATGGCCTCTCAAAGCCACAAAGCTAATATTCCAGAAGAAAGCTATATAATACCTAAAAATTGTCTATCCTTATTCTATATGAATAACAAATGTAATAGGACAGGCCATTATTAAAATCGCAAAAGAATGTGTTGACCTATTGGTATGGAGGGTCTTTTCTGATTCTTGCATCAATGATGAATTCTGAGCTCTCTGTTGCGTAGAGAATGAACATGCGAATACAGATTTAAAAAAATCTGCAGGGGAAAAAGAAGTTGGATAGTAGCTGAAAATCTGTTCTGTTTTGTTTCGGTGTATAAATGAAATCAGTGCATATTTAAACCGATATTTTGTTATACATAGCGATATCCCATGCAAGTGTTATATATACTCTGTGTCTGCATTGTGCACAGATTGTGCATCTGCAACACTTTTCACTTATTTTAAGCTGTCTTTTGCTGATATTTGAGTCAATGAACATAGAGGATGGGTACCAGCTAAATATAAGCTAATCTCTTAAGTGGGGAGTGGAACTTGCTTTTAATTCTGAAATAAAAGAAGAGTCTGAGTATCTCATAGCAGCCCATTATCTGTGTCATTCATTTGAAGAAAAATGCTGGACTTGCTTATATGCATGAACTATGCAGGGCAACATGACCCGAAAAAATTCTGGTAGCAAAAGAGATCTTTTGAAAACAGCTTCAGTTTTGAGAAAAGAAAGGATGAGAGATGATTGTTTATATGCAATTGAAATGAAGAAAAGAAATCTAATCTCTTACTTCAGGTAGAAATACTGTCTGGGGAAAAAAAAAGTATCCATAGCGTGCATAGCATTGTGAGGTTAAACAAAGCGGGTGCCTTAGGAAAACATGATGAAGACGTTTATAGGTACTTCCAGACTCTGAGATACCCTCCATGAATGCTGTATAGTGAGATTTTATCCAGCAGATATTTGCAACCCCAAGTGATGCTCCGGATATGCTAGAATAAGTGTTTTGAATGGGGTTTAGTAATTGCCTGGTTGCTGGGCATCTTCAGTATCAGGAATACAAGCGAGTCCTTTTACTGGTAAAGAGTGACTAAACAGAGCAGCACAATGTAAAACCCCATATTTTTAAATTTCCCTGTGAAATTTATAACTTCCTTGGCAAAAAAAAAATATATATTTTTCAGATGCAGGGCTGATGTTTTCAAAATAAGTATATAGAGCATGAAGATCCAGAATCTGTAAGTGTTTTATTTTTAGTTTTTAAACGGCTGGTATTTAGAAACTGGAAATATTGCAGAGAGTGTCTGAAGTGTCATCTCTCTCCTGTGCCACAGAGACGTTTCCATTTTATGAGTGCGTTACTGAAGATAAGAGGTGGTTCTGTGTTGTTTTGCTAAGGACATCTTTTCAAAGTTCAGGTATCACTACTGTGGCAGGTACCATGCAACAACTAAAAATGTTTTCCACTGTTTCATTCCCACCTAAACATTTTTACTCTCCTTGCATCCTACATATGTGGTATCTGCCCTTTGCTCAAAAACTTTGATGCTCTCACTGGCAGTCTTCCATCACACAAGATACTAGAATGCATTTTTTTAAAAGACATTAAAGTTTATTTACGTTTGATTTTTTTTGAGGTAAAATGGGATGTTTCAGTGACAAAGATTTTGTGGAAAATTCCTCGACATTGGTGCAGCAGTCTGAGCAGGCATCTCTGCCTCGCTCCAGAAATATGGATTTCTCTGTCACATTCGTATTTTGAGGACAGGCTGCTCTGGGTGTGATAGAGACTGCTCAGCACCAGTCACCGTTCCAGCCTGACTTTATCACTGAAAGGATAATGGGTGGTGGTGTAGTAAGAATAGAGCATAATAAAGACAAAACAATTAGAGTCGTCCTGCTCTGCAGAGTCTCATGTTGCTTCCCACCACCTTTCTTTCTCCAGGAAAAAAAAAAAAAACAAACACCGTTGTCCTATTTAAGTAGAGGCTAAATCCTTCTCTGGCTGGGCAAAACTGATTTTTATTGCATGGCATGGATAATAATGATGTAGGTTATTATTTGCATTGCTTTGGATTGCTCTTCTTTTGTGCGCACTTGATATATTTTTACATTTTGCAGCATTCTGCTAAGTACAATCTAAGTGAAGTTTTTTTACTCTAATTATGAAGCAAGTGCTATAGAAAAAAAGAAATTTGAAATTTCAATGCCACTATATTTGGTAGATTTGCATGAATCTGTGGAAAGGGACAGCAAGTCTATGGTTTGTAACTGCACGAAATTAAAATTAGTTACATAATGTGCATTCCTCAAGATACCTTATTTTGAAAGAAAAAAAAATCTTCTGCTTCTCTTTCATACGAACTTAAGTAACTTCTCGCAGTTTAAACAAATATTTCTAAATCAGGTAGTTCAGGAGACGCATCCCATAGGAAAAAGCACCCACTTGCACTTGGTAAGCCAAATGCATCCAGGCATATGCCACAGCGTGCTGTTCTGCACCTCTCCCTGCCCGTGTGCATCTCCACACGCGATTACACGTAGCGTGTGTTGTTGGTAGGAAATTCTTATTAAGTTTTACCCGGGTAATTTCTATAGCATCAAAGAGCCATTGATACTGGTAATGCAGGAGGTGTGTTTCAGTCCTTCCCTGTTTCCCGCTGACCTCTCTCGCACATCGACACACTCCCCTTCAATCATCCTTCTTCCACCCAGCTGTATCCCAAGTGAAACTTTCCAGCCTGTCAGCAGCAAACACTCGCCGCACACACTTCCACGGCAGCGCGTATCCCTCTCCTTCCTTTCCCACCAAGCCAGCTGCATGCTCCAAACAGCACGAGTGCCCGGATACCCAAAAAAATCCTCCATTTTGATTCCAACCCTTCTCGCAATGCAGAGATGATGAGTAATTCTGAGGGGATGCCAGCCCTCGGCTCCCTCTTTTCTTTTGCTGGTGTCATGCAACCATGAGGGACTGTGCCTGGTGCATGCACCTCCAAGTGAACAGCACACATGGTCCTGAATTTGGGGTAAAATAACAACTGCTTTCCTGTGCAAAATCAACTTTTGTTGACCAGCCGAAAGTGTAACCCCGTGTCACATTTCCCGCAGTAGGTTGACATCGCTGGGCATGAGAGATCAAGCAGTGCTACGGCAAGCGACCTTGTCTTTTCTTCTCATCCTTAAAGTAGCCGTTAGCATCCTTCTGCATGAAAGGGGAAAATAATAAAAACTTTCTTAACCTTTGTGATACGTAATTGTGCTCCCACCTCCCGCCTCCCAAACCAGTTTTGTGCTGAGCTCAGCCGTGCCGTGGTTTGGGATGGGTTCCCTGTGCTGCGGCGCTGTAAGTGTCCTAAAAATATATTTATTGATAATATCCATGGATGCAGCATCTGCTATAAAATGCAGCTGAATTATTTCAATTGCTGCTGCTAACTTTTTTCCAGAATGCTAACTTACTGATAAAATCTAACTTCTAAATTGATTTTTTTGGCGTTGACATTCTCAAATTAAGCCCAAATGTGTATTTGCCACATAGAGATCTTAATGAATCTTTGGCAAACGTTTCATCAGCAATTGTACCCTAATAGTTATCATAAGGTGTCTAAATACATATCTACTGTCATCCTGAAAACTGCGTTTCCAGACATTTGTCTCTTAATGTGTGTTCGCCACCTTCACTTTAAAAAAGAATGAATTTATAATGCACATTGGAATCTTGTTGTAAAAGCCTAGTTATGTACATTGCTTTTTTAAAATGCAAGGATGGGAATAAATGCCTATTAATGCTTTACATGGAAAAAACGGAATATAAACATCTTGCCATCTGAATATATTTTTGAAATAGTCACTTGCACTTTTTATAGAAATGAGATTGGGCAGCACCATCAGGCTTTGATTATTATTTTTTTTTTACGCTATTATAAGACTGGCTTATTTGACATGTATGTCTTTTTTCAATGTCCGAGGCTTTTTTCCATGCACCTGTAACTGGTGCCATCTTGTATCGTTCTTTTATACCTTTTGTCTTTGTTTCCTTATTTTATTGCCCGTACTTCACGGAAGACGTGAATGCTAATGAACATATGACGTATGCCATCATTCACAAGATGAACAGATAGCTTTCTCTCTTTGTCAAATGTTTATGTAGTAAAATGAAATATTAAACAAACCTAGCATGGCTCTGTTGTAATTTCAGCCTAAACAGAACACATCCTGAAGTTTCCTAAGATCCTCCTGTTAGAGAGAAAATTTTGAGAGTCCTAAAGCATAATTCTTATTTTTTTTTACATCCAGAGAGTAAAGTTTCAGGTAATTTGCTAAAAGGCATAGAGGTTATATTACAAAATTGTTGATACTGGACTGTAATAAAGTCTAAATAGTGTTAACCTCCAATTAACAAAAAAGGAGGGGAAGATGTCAAAACACTCATTACAGGTTTAATTATAATTTCTGATTGATTCAAAACCTTGTGACTGTGTTCTGGCCGCTCCAATTTAGCCATTCAGCCCATGCCGCCCGTATTGTGCATTCAGCAGTTCCTATTAGACATCTTCACAGTGGGTGATTCTGCTGGGCTCGCTGACACCCGCTTTCATGCATGGCCTGCTGCTCTGCGCCGAAATGTTTTTCTGAGCTGCCTGCAACATTAAAGACATCTTGGCCATGTCAGGCATGTGTGTGCAGGCATATGTGTGCATATACATGGACAAAGAATAATAAATGAACGCACACGTGCATGCACACACGTGGGTGCTGTAAGGATGTCATACATGTGGCAGCGAAATACGTGCATGCGTGCACACGCAGGTCCAGCCTGCTTCCACACGAGCAGCATGAACTGCTAGACTACTCCCACATGTATGTGTACAGCAGCAGCCCATTCCCATACACGTGTATGCAGGTCCAATCTGCTCCCATGCACGTGCTGCACCCCACCCACACTTCCAGGCACGTTTGTGCAGGTCTATCCCACTCCCATCTGAGCCATCCTGCTCCCCACATGTGCATCACACGTTGCCAGCCTGCTCACACCTGTGTGTGCACCCATCCATCATGCTCCCATGCATGTGCGCACGCCACCACTCCTTTCTAACATGCACCCTGCCCTGCCAGCCCCTTCCCACACGTGTGTGCACACCACCAGCCTCTTCCCACACATGCATGCAGGTCGAGCCCCCTCCCACACATGCACCATGCAGGCCCATCCCACTCCATGCATGCACTACCAGCCTGCTCCCACACAAGTGTGCAGGTCCATCCCACTCCAACACGCGTGTGCGCAGCACCAGCCCACCCCCACACGTGCGCCTCTCCTTACCATCCCCCAAAGTGTGCACCCCGCACCTCCAGCCCCCCGGCCATGCATCCCACACCACTACACCTTCCCACGCATACACCATACACCATCACACCCTCCCACGCGTGCACCTTGCACCTCCAGCCCCCACTACACACACACCCCAAACCTCAGACCCCCACACGCATGCACCCTGCACAACCACGCCTGCACCCCACATCTCCAGTCTTCCCCGTGTGTGCACCTCACACCTCCAACCCCCCACACCACCACCACCCACACGTGCCTTGCACCTCAGACCCCCACACATGCACCATCATCCCTTCCCACTCATGCAACCCGCCTCTCCAGCCCCTCTACTCATGCACCCCACACCTCAGACCAAAACACATGTTCACTCCACACCATCACCCCCTCCCACTCGTGCACCCATCTTCATCCCCTCTCATGCCTGCACCCTGCACCAGTACCCCTTCCCATGCATGCACCGTGCACCTCCAGCCTCCCACATACACGCACCCCATGCCACTAATCCCTCCCACACGTGCACCTTGCACCATCACTCCCATGCACCAACACCTCGTGTTTCCACCCCCTCCCACGTGTGCACCACATACTCGTGCACCACATACACATGCACCTTGCACCTCCAGCCTCCCACACGCATGCACCCCACACCACCCTCTCTCCCACGCGTGTCCCCGCTCCCCGTCCCGCGGGTCTGCCGGGCGCCGGTGACACTAGAGGGCACTGCTCCTCCTCGGTTGCGGGTTCCTTCTGGGACAGCCGGCAGAGCGCTGCCGGATTCTGTAATCTCACCCTAATTAACAATTGAAGCCTTATTAAGAAATTCTAGGCTGTTTAATTCGTTGTTGTTCTGGTTTGAGCCTGGTGCTGGTAGGATGGGTGGAGACACCCCTGCTCACAAGCGAATACGGTATGGAGCATCCCGTGCTGTAACAGGTTTTTTTTATTAACAACAACCTCGAAATGTCGTTCCTGGCAGAGCCAGAAGGCTGGGATTGCCCTGCGATGGGGTTTGGATCCCCTGCCAGCTGTGCCATCAGCCAGCAAGTGGGATGAGCAGCATTGGAAATGCATACGGAGGAGCTGGCGTGATTTATTTCAGCAAAGTTCAAGAGAAAAATAAGCAGGGGATGGGAACAGGAAGTTTAAAAAGTACATCTTTGGTACGTGCAAAATACGCATCGTTTACTTTACCCTTGAAAAATTATTTGTTAATTGCAGAACATTAAGCCACTTGAGTTGCTCCTCCAAGTTCAAATGTTTCTTCCATGCAGGGGCTCTTATTTTGAATGGGACTTACAAAAAAGGTTGAATAGCCAGGTTAATCGGATTAATTAAAGTAGGCACATTTCTCGAACATCAGAAAATTTATTTCAATATTAGACATGGTATCAAAACAGTAATGTCCCAGCTCAATGTGAGGACACCGAGCATTGCTGTTAGCTCGCCTGTGCTGTCTGTCTCTGTTTTTTATGTCAGAAAGTGCAGTAACAAATGCAGATCTTTTTCTTTGCTATAAAATTCCATCACTCAGGTTCAAGACATTGAGTCCTGTGGTTTAAAGTACCAATCATGGCTTAAACTGCAATTTGGGATCAAATCTGGTCCAGTTTTTATTTTCTGTTCTCTGCTGTTTATCCAAAAGATTTCCTTCGGGTTAACTGTAGCTGACTGCTAGTGTATAAATTGTGTCACACCAAGTATTCATAAACATGTGCAGTTGACAGCTGGTTTGCCTGATCCCTAAAAATGACCTCTTAGTCAATGGGTGTTTGGTGCAGCTAAAGGGTTTTCCACATATAAATTCTAATTTTTCAGCTGTTTGAAACCTAATTATTTTTCTCTAAGAAGTAATTTCTCTAATAAACTTCTATAATACTGTCCTAGCCAGAACTCATCGACATTAAAAACCAAACCAATATAACAATGGGTTACACTGCAAGTGTTTTATTTCCGTCCAGCACAATTGCTTGCAAATGTCAGAGTGATTTTGAGCTGTTCTAGTTCCTGGCATTGTATTTTTAAGCAGTGTAATGAGTATGCAAATGTTTGAAAAATTCGCCTGGAAGTTACTACACAACTCCAGAGCACAGTATACCATATTTATTATAAATACGTAGGTTTTCTAATGATTTTTGCATAATCACTCTGTAGCTGCGGACAGCCTGATCCCCCACCTTATCTTTAGTAATAGATCTGTCATTTAACAAGGGCTAACATCAACTAGTTTTGCTTTGTATGTTCATAAGCAAAACCAGTAAAAAATTATGTTTAATCAATACAGAATAACTCTTTTTGCATTCACCATTTGGTAATTTGAAATCTTATTTTGTGTGTACTAACAGTCTACAAGCAGTGAGATGCCAGAACTGCTATAATAGGATTTTCCCCCTCCTAGCGGGATGTTGCTTATGGCTATAAAAAGTTAATTTCAGATCCTGATACACTTGCATTAATTTTTTGAGACATTGGCTGAGTGTAGTACAGCAAAGAATAGCACAAACACCACACCGCTATGGTGTAGCTAATCGTTTATTACCTCCAGCCAAAGGAAGTGTCGTTAATGTGCAGGCCACAATGTCTGGTAAAAAAAGAGGTAGGAAACTGGCAGACAAGGTCTCCCAGATTTCTTCCTGAGGGTCTTGAGAAGAGGATTGAGGAGGAAAAGGAGAAACAATAGCTTCATCATCTCCTAAAGGCTGTTTAAATAGGTCTTGGCGAACTTGGGAGATGCAGTTTGTGCATTAAAACGATATTTGATGATGAGACTGTAGCACTTACCAAACTGTCCTGCTTCCGAATAAAAAAAATGCATCTTCATGGTTGTTTAGCAGTGTGATTTATGTACAAAAACCAAGCGATTTAGATGCTTATTGTTTGCAATATGCACCATACTTCTGTAATGTGTTTATATTCTTTAGAGTATTTGCTGACAAAAGGAGCATGTTGTCTCTTCATTTGCCAGCAAGGGATCTGTTGACTCCACAGCTATGTAAAAACCTCTCATCAGCACCTATTTTAATCAGCAAGAACTTTACTATAAATCATTATCAGAAAAAGCATTGTGCTACACTTTTACACCAATACATTTATTTTGAAATTAATAGGGGAAAATAATACAGAGCCTGTGCTTGAGAAGGGCTAATAAGCGTGCCCATGAGACTTTCCTTTTTAAGCACTAAATGAAAGCTTTTGCATTGCTAACAGGCTACAAAAGTTGCTTAGGTAATAAGACTCTTTTTCTCTTATCAGTAAAAAAGAAAAGGGGAGGGATGGGATGGCTCAAGGGATTGGTAATCAGATTACAAAGTCTTTCACTTCTAGGTCACTGGTTCAAATCTGCCCCCTGTTTAGTAGTGACCAAAAGCTGTTCCCAGCTGATGGCTTTTCAGTAGCCTTTGTGCGATGCATTAGTGATCTGTATCCCATGCCTGGTGAAAATCGCTTCTAGCCGCTGTGTCAGGAGCCTCAGCTCAGACCCTTTAAGTAGGAATAAACGACCCACTCAGGCATTGAAGGGCTTGGTGGCTTATTTTCCAGAAAACAATTTTGATAAGTGAGCAGGGCAGTGCAGCTGAATCTGCACTGTCACAGTTGCTCTGGGCTTCCACAGCAGACCCTGCTTCTCAGCACTGCCACTATCGCTTCCTTCTATCATTGCTTCATAAAAAAAACATTACCGTCTTACTTAAGAATTAGGCTGATATCTCTTAATTTGAGCTCTAAGGTATCACTCCATAGTAGCTTTTGTATTAGGATAGAACAAATAGAATCATAATTGCAAAAAAACTTTAAAACTAAAAAGAAAATTACTAAATACATTCATCTTAAGAGAAATGTCATACTAATTAGTAAAATTGATTTTGATTTATAAAGTATGAAAACATTTTTGTTGATGGTTTTAGTGCCACAGTAACACTGTGGAAGCTATCAGACTGCAACTTCGCTAAGCTCTGGTGCTATACAAGACTTTTACCACTACAGTGTTCTCAGGTAAATGTTGGGAAGTTTTTATAAAATGAAATACTGAAAACAAGGTAAAATACCTGCAGAAGAGCCCTTTTGAGTGTATGTTTTCTATTGCCATCTCTCACTGGTACTTACTGTCAGACATTTAAATAATAGGTTTATAGACTTGGCTCTTACTGGCGTTTTGAAGTGCTGTTTTCCTTAAGGTAGGGGAATGCTAAAAGACATAATATAAAAAGAATGTAATTTCTGGTTCATTAATACATGAAGCTGAAACAATGAGTGCCTGCTATAGGTGCCCTGTACCCTTCTATGGACATCACTCTGACAATTTTAGAGGTGTGCATTTATGTCCATAAGGTTGCACACAAACCATTGTAAAACCATCACTTTTCCCCCAAAACTAGCTAAAGAAAAACTATTGCCCAGAGAAATCATGACTGCCACCTCCCTGGAGGTGTTCAAGGCCAGGTTGGATGGGGCTTTGAGCCCCTGATCCAGTGGGAGGAACTGGATGGGCTTTGAGGCCCCTTCCAACGGAAACCATTTCAGGATTCTATGATTCTATGATATGTGTTGCAACAGATATTTTTGTGCAGAACTAGATATTTCATCAATTCTAAACAAAACCTTGTTGGATCAAATGTATCACATCAGCCAGGTCCCTGTTTACTTGCATAAACTTTTGTTAGCAGTTTGCTGTGATCACCTCAGCCTGGGGAAATACAACACATGCAGAGCAGAGGTTGGTGGGGAACTGGCAAGAGGGATATACATCTGGCTCAGGTCTCCAGACTTGTTTCCAGCTCCCAGTGTTCTGTCTAGCATGCTTGTGGCTTCACCTTTGAAACTGAGGCTGAAAAAGTGTGCAAATAAAACCCATGTACTGCAACACATGTTTATTATCCACATTATGCAAGAATGGGATTTATAGGCTCTGTGTTCACTAGGTCTTCAGTGGCCAAGCTGGCTGGCTTGCAATGCAGTGTGATCCTCGCTCGAAACCACACCAAACACAGAATAAAAATCCCGAATGACATATTTATGATCCAAAATACACCTTCCGCATCTAACAATGCTTTTGTATCAAATGTCTCAGTGATCCGTGGGACATGGAGCAGCCACTGTGTCCCACCAGAAAGCTCAGGATGTCCAAGATCCTGCAGGAGCTATGTCTCTCCATGCCCTTCCACCAAGGCGTTTTGTGGGCTGCTCATAATGTTTTGCTCAAGCTTACTTGCACCTGCAGCTCCAGCCGCGCCAGCTTGGGGGATCTAAGTTTCACCATACAGGGCAAGGGTGAAAGTAACTGCCAGCTTTGTGGGGCTGTTTGGACAAGGAGTGCAGGTTTATAAGCGAAAGCCATTCATTTCTGAAGTTCACACAAAGGTTACATGGAGAAAACCAAAATAAACTGAAAATACCAGTGACACAGCTGTTATTAAGCTCAGAAAGGCTTCCTTTCTACTCTGGCCTGATCCTTCACTCCATTTCCTTGGGGAAAGCTAGTTTTATTCCAGTAGTTATCTCAAGTCCTGTGCTCTGAGAGTGAACCAGAGTGCTTTACGAGCAGGCAAATTCAGGCTGGGTTCAGCAGAGAAAAGTTTGTCCATATTTTAGAGGTTTTTATGACTTTAACTGTTAGTTTAAAAAGGAATTTAGGTGAACTGAGGTAACCTCCAAATGAGGCAACCTGAGCTAGGGCCTCCCCAGCCACAGGAAAACATTTCTTCCTAAGATCTCACCTCAACCCCCCCTCTTTCACCTTAAACCCATGCCCTCTTGTCCTATCCCCTGATGCTGTACGGTAAAGAACCCCTCCTCAGCTTTCCTGGCATATCAGTGCTTCTTGGTGCAGTTCAAAAGGACCCTCCTATGGCTATAAGTGCATGCAGGTAGACTAAACCATGCTTTAGCATTGTATGTGTTTCCGATGTTATAAACCGATGCACTCCGGTGGTACACCTCCCTCCCAAAGCATGCAGAAGCCTTCAAGCTGCTGCATCTGGTGAGTGGACTCATCTACTCAGGTACTGGACATGTGAGCAGTGTCTCATCTTTATGGACAGACACGTATATTGAGGTCCCCAGAGAAGGGAGCTGTGATTGGTGTTTGATGCCATTTTGAGTGGTTGTAGGATACAGCCAGATTCCTCATGGCAGGGATTGCTTGCCAAGACTCCACTCTGCACTGGGGAAGCTGTGGTGGTGTTGAAATCAAGGCATGGAAACCGTATCCCAGTGTTTTTCATCATTTTGGAGGAAAAGGAGCAGAAGTAAAGCTCAGGGTTGCTTTTGGTTTTAGTGTTGCTTATGAACCTTACAAGATCAGAGGGTCTTGCGAGTGAAGTGTAATGGTTTGGAAATAAACACCAGGGGTGGCTCCAGCTGCCTTTGGTCTAACTAAATGGCTATTATGTATATTCTATTTAACTTATTTTAAAATTAGGCAAAGAGCATACAGGAATGCTCCTCTGTGCGCTAGATGCTTGAACTTCCAACTGTGTGTTCAGGACCAAACAAAAGGAAAATGGTTCTCTTTCAAGGAGCTTATCATTTGGTATATATATAACACAAAGCAGGCATGAAATGCTGTGGGAAAGAGTGACTGACTTCCTGCATTATCCCATGTTTTTAACATTTTGAATTTTTATTGATGAGGGCCAGAATTTGCAGATTTCACGCCTTGTCTTTTGCCTTCCATGATATCTGTGAATTTAATTCTTTTTTTTGAAGTGGTTCTTCTTAAGCTGAAAATGATGAGCCCTTAGCTTAAAAAGATGGGAAAGTAGTTAAATCCACAGCATGCTTTTTTTCAAAGTGCACCAGAAACTTTAGAGAGTGTGTGCAGAAAGTTTACCAGACATCACTCATGCTGTAGCGCAGTGGTGGCTGATCTTCATGGTCCTGACAAGCTCCATGGAGATCTCACAGTCACAGGACAAGGTTTCTGTTTCTTCAGATCCTACCCAGTGGCCCAGATACACCTGCCATAGCAGCTCTGACAGGCTGGCTCCTCCCACGGTGAGAAAATCACAGAGTGACCTGAGTTGGAAGGCACTGAGAAGGATCATCAAGTCCAACTCCTGTCCCTGCACAGGACACTCCAACATTCACACTGTGGGTCTGAGGGCACTGGTCAAATGCTTCTGGAATATTGTCAGGCTTGGCACCATGACTGCTTCCCTGGCAACAGTTCCAGTGCTCCACCACCCTCCGGGGGAAGAACTTTTTCTTAATGTTTAACTTAACCCTCCCCTGGCATCTTCCTGCCATTCACTCAGGTCCTGTCATTGGTCACCAGAAAGAAGAGGTCAGCACCTCCTCCTCCTCCTTCCCTTGTGAGGAAGCAGTAAACTGCTACGAGGTCCCCCTTGAGTCTACTCTTCTACAAGCTGAACAGACCAAGTCACTTCAGCCACTCCTCATATGACTTCCCCTCTAGACCCTTCACCAACTTTGTGGCCCTCCTCAGAAACTCTCCAGTAGCTTGAGATCCTTTTTATACTGCAACACCCAAAAATGATACACAATACTCAGGGAGAGATTGCCCAGTGCTGTCCATGTTGTCCCATCGTGCCCACTGGTGTAGCCTGGTTTCAAGAGCCAGCCAGTTTGCCTTGGCTGACAGTCATGGGAAAGTTTTAGTCTGGCAACCTGGATGCAGCCTTCCAAGACAGAGTCCCATACAAAATTTTCAGGATGATTTCTTCCATTTCCTAACAACTATGACAACAAACAGGCATCCATCTTAACATACTGGAGTCTTCAAGGCTTGGGAATATGAATGCTTAGGTTATTTTGCCAGAGAAGAACTGCAACTGATAAATGAGCACCTTTCTACATGGGAAGATGGGGCTTTTCAGCACTTCCATGCAGCATCCGTTCTCGTGATAGCAATCATTATGCTAAGAAATAACACTCCTTGTTCTTCTGTTACCATCACTTCCCTGACTAATGTCGTAAGTCCGTGAGCATGGTTTGTCCCCCTGTACTCAGCATCGGTGAGGCCACACATTGAATCCTGTGTTCAGTTTTGGGACCCTTACTACAAGAAAGACATTGAGGGGCTGAAGTGTGTCCAGAGAAGGAGAACAGAGCTGAGGAAGGGTCAGGTGCACAGTAGTTTTGGGAGCAGGTGAAGGACCTGGAGTTGTTTAGTCTCAGGAAGAAGAGTCTAAGGGAAGATATCATCACTCTCTACAGCTCCTGAAAGGAGGTCATGATGACATGAGTCTTGGGCTCTTATCCCAAGTCACAAAGACTACAGTGAAAGGGAATAGCCTCAAGTTGTGCCAGGGGAGGTTTGGATCGGATATTAGGAGAAACTACTGAAAGAGTGGTGAAGGCATGGCACAGGCTGCCCAGGGCAGCAGCGGAGTCCCCATCCCTGACAGGGTTCAAAAATCCTGTTGACTGCAGCACTTAGGAACATGGTTTAGTAGGCACAGTGATACAGGGCCAATGTTTGGACTGGATGAGCTTAGAGGTCTTTTCCAGTCTTAATGATTCTATGATTTGACTACAGGATTCATGCTAAAAGTGAGGCAGGGCAAGTAGCACACAGGTCTCCTGAGCATTACTCAGCAGTAAACAGTGTGAGCAAGTTGATGACCAGGTCAGTCCAAGACCACTAAGCAGGCCAGGAGGGTGAACAAGGCAGGACTTCATGGCATTAAGAGAGCATCCCATTCCTCACGTCATTTCCATGTCCAGAGATGCTGAGGTGGAAGTTGTGTATTGTGGCAGTGCCATGGCTGTCCACACCTGCTGGAGAGAAGGTCTGTGCCCAGCGTCTCTGGAGGGTGGAGGGTCTGGACTTACTTTGCCAGTACAGCTGTGCCTGGCAGCTACCAGCACAGAGCAAGGACCAGACGTTTAATTATGAATGTGTACTGTTTATGAGAGCCTTCTGTACTCTGAATTGGAAGATCTTTATCTGAATAATTTGTCATATCAGATTAGTTATATATCCTTCAGGCTGCTTCACAAAGCTCTTCTGCGTATGAAAGATTTTCTCCTTGTGGAGCTTTCTTAGCCTTGCTTTTACTCCCCCATCTCAGAGCTGGGTGGAAAACCTTGTTTGATATCTGATGGCATGTCTAATGTCTGATAAAAAGGCCTGATAAAAAAATTGTCCAATATTTCCCCTTCTGCTTTATTCAGACTTTGAAGATGTCAGTCATATCAGGGTCTGCTTGCTGTAATTTGGTTTTCCGCCACAGGTGCACATTTTTGGCAAAGGAGCATTGTTTTAGTGGGAAAAAGGGAAGCTGCTGCTCCTCCCTTTCGGTTGCCTGCAATAATAAATCACAATTTGCCATTCTCTAACTGCAAAGAGAGTTATCTCCATGAGTTTGTGACCCAAAAAGTTTCAGTTTACATACCCCCTTGCACAGAGACCTTGCCTGTGGAGAGACTTTTCCTTCCTCAAGTTACTTCAGAGGTGGCAGGCATTGATTCTGAGGCTTCAAAGGACAGGAAGAGTTAGTGTTGTCTTATCCTCTGGCTGGAGTGGAAATCCAGCTGTCTATGTTTAAATAACAGGCATGTCAGACTCCATGTCTGCCTGTGAGGTGCTGAGCTTAACACTCAGATTTTCTTTTTTTTTTTTTTTTGTTTGTTTGTTTTAAGATTGGCCTTTTAATAAAAATTAATACCAAGCTGATATGTTTGTGTACACATACAATATAATAGGGGTAAATTCTTAAATAATGTCTTGGTAGTTGTTCAGGCAGCATCCAGGAATCTATAGAGGATTTGCCCTTCTTAACATCTCTGTTTCTCTAGGTATAAAAAAAAAAAGTAAGGAAACTGACTATTTCATTGAAAAATGCAGCAGTGTGAGATTTGCATAAAGCAGTAATAAAAGTCTTCCTACAGCATTCAGACACAAGCAACAAAGAAGTAATGCCTTTTTACCCAGTTGTATTTGATACTTAACATGTAAAAACAGTTATTCACTTGATTGTTTCACATTCATTTCAGTAATATGATTGTTCACTTGTAGACTGAGTTCTGGATTTACACATTTATTAAAACATGAGAAAATTACTTCCATAACTTACTTTAGGCCATGTTTTTCATTAGATATGAGCCATTACCTTCATGATGGTAAAATATCAAAACAAAATTCCAGCCCCTTGTATCATCTCATTTTCAACCTCGTGTATTAACAGTTTTGTTGCACGCTGATTTTCAGGAGCAGTTTATTTCAACTAATTTGTTATCACAAAGATTTAAGATCACTATGTTTTATTTAACTTTATTTGAGCAAATAAAATTCCAAGAACCTGAATATTCTGGTTCAAGGCTTTTAGAGGTTTTCACCCCACACTATGCAAAAGAGTGATCCAATAAGACAGGCTGAGGGTAAACAGGTGGTTTTATTGACCTATTTTGTATGCATACTGTTTGTTTAGATACAGCAGAGCTGGTCCATTGTAATTTAAAAGATTTTCAGCTCAAGCAACTACTCCAGGAAGAACTTTTTTCCCCCCACAGTGTGAGAACGGTTTATTTCTGTCCAGCCCCAGTTCCTAAATGAAATGAAACCACCCAAAATAACAACCCTAGAGATCTTGACCAGGCTCAAAGCCCCAGGGCTGAAAACAGTGGCTATGTGGAGCCTGACTGGGGAGCAGATGAGTGTCTCTGCCCTGGAGCAGTTGCATCCCTCAGATGGGTGGACCAGATGGCTGAGGTTGGTAGCAGCATCAACAACACAGCTTCTTTCTGCTGCCATCCCTTAGTGGAGCCTGTGCAAGCTGCGAGCTACCGTGGCGAGTCTGACAGGCGGCAAGTGGAGGAGTCATCATGACTCAATCATCTGTCTGCACCCCGAGACCCTGCTCCTCCCTAGTCTGGAGCTTCCCACAACTCCCGTCAACAGCAAGAAAACTGGTGGGGTTTGAAAACTTACTAATAGTTGCTCACAGATTTGTCTCAGTCAGTGCTCAGTGCCCAACGAGGCACCTCTGATAAAATGTCAGTCGTGCACCACTGCAAGGGGTCAACTGTGCCCAAACTACTGCTTGTAAATGATGTTAAACTGTTTCTAATAGCTGCAAGATCAAGCTGAAAGTGGCACTCAGTGTACATTCAAACAAGGAAACATGCTAAAACTGATGGCTTCTGATTTGCCCCAGATTGGAGCCAATGAAGGCTGTGAAAGTCTTTGTGAAAAACTGAGTCCAGGCTAGGAAGTCTGAGGCTTGAGACCCCTCCCAGTTTCAAGCAGAGACACTTCTGATTCCTAGTCCACAGAGATCTTGACATTTCTTGGTGCTAAAGCACTCTGAACTTTTAGTCATGGGTCTAGGTGGTTCTGATTACGGCACCTACAGATTCCTTTGGTTTGTTTTTATTTTATTATATTTTATTTTATTTTATTTTATTTTATTTTATTTTATTTTATTTTATTTTATTTTATTTTATTTTATTTTATTTTATTTTATTTTATTTTATTTTATTTTATTTTATTTTATTTTATTTTATTTTTATTATTTTTTTTAATTTCATTTCATTATTTAACTTCATTTTATTATTTTTTTTACATTATTTTACTTTACATTATTATTTCATTTCAAACTAAGCATGGCACTCAAATAGGTATCCAGAAAACTGGGCAAACCAAGACAAAGCAGATTTATGACCCACAGTATAAGGTTTTACTGGCAAAGATGTATGAGCTAAGAGCCTGAAAAAATCCTTTGCCACCTCAGCCAAGATAACTATGTTAGCAAAACCTCTAGTGCAGGTTTTGCGTAGTTTTTCTAACGGAGGAATATTCTTGCTGGCTGAGCTTATGTCATTTGGAGAGGTGATGCAGTCTTTGCCAGAAAACCTCCTGCATCTCTATTAAGTAGATGTTGCTGACGCAGGCACGCAGTAAAGCCGGAGCAGCAGAGGATCTTCTCCTGTGCCAGAGGTTTAGGCATGATCATAAGCTCGCAACATCTTCTCCTACCCCCGTCCAAATTAACTGTGAATACAAAATGAAATACAGTTTACAGAACTACATGTATTTTTGAAACACGATTTTCCTGAGGTTCATGTACTGCAGTGGACATCCTCAAGATACCCTTAAACAATCCAGCTCAAGTATCAGATGCTCTTCAGTTGTGCCAAATACTGCACATGGCAATTCAGGCTGCTTCCTAGCAGCATTTATTTGCCCTCATGGAGCTACATGTTCCTAGGACCAGACCACTTTTGAGCTCATGTATTAGAGACAAGGCAATGTCTCCCAACTGCAGTCAGCAGCATAGGAACTTCAACACTTAAACTGATCAGGTTTCACTTGCTGTTACTGGTTGAGATCGGTGGAAGCTATTGACCCTTCAAAACTCTTTTTTCCCATCAGTGAGACACACAGAGATTTCCCCGGCTCACATCTCCAATTCTGGGATGGCAAACTGCAGCTGTCAGGAAGGAGAACCGGCTAGCTGGCTCCAGGTAGATCCAAGGCCTTCATGTCTCCTTTCCTGACTATCTCTGCAGTAGCAGCCCAAAGGCAAACATCCCAGTAACCTTCATCCCTGAAATATCTCAATATGCATTAAAAAAGCGGTTGGCTTCTGTTTTGTAGAATCAGAAAATGGTTTTGGTTGGAAAGGGCCTTAAAGGTCATCCAGTTCCAACCTCCCTGCCATAGGAATCAGTTGACCTTTTGACCAAGCCCTCACGTCTAACATATATTTTTGATCTGCAAGGAAACTATCTGCTAAAGGCCAACGTTTTGTGCTCCAGGTCATGGAGCACGTCCCTCTCACCAGCTTGTTTTGGTTTGAGTTGTTGTGAGTGAGATCATAGAATCATAGAATCACTTGGTTGGAAAAGACCTTTGAGATCATCAGGTCCAACCATACCTGCCCACAACTAAATCATATGCCTGAGCACCACATCTACCCATCTTTTAAACACCCCAAGGGATGGGGACTCAACCATGCCCCTGGGCAGCCTCTTCCAGTGCCCGATGACCCATTCGGTAAAGAAATTTTTTCTGATGCCCTTGTGCAACTTCAGGCCATTTCTTCTTGTCCTATTGCCTGTCACCTGGGAGAAGAGAACAGCACCCACCTCGCTACAACCTCCTTTCAGGTAGTTGTAAACAGTTATGAGGTCTCCCCTCAGGCTCCTTTTCTCCAGACTAAGCAACCCCAGGTTCCTCAGCCACCTCTCATAACCCTTGTTCTCCAGACCCTTCACCAGCGCCATTCCCTTCTCTGGTTACACTCCAGCCCTCAATGTCTTTCTTGCAGTCAGAGGCCCAGTAATGACATACAGATATAGTGGACCCTTTCAAAGATTTTTACCCACACAGTACAATACCAGTTTATGCGATGTGATGGCCTTTCTACTGATCTGTTATGTTTTGTTCATACTAGACAAATTGTTGGGAGGTTTGTGAGCAAGGTGAGCCAGCATTCCTACCTATGGTCCTCATACTATTAGCACAAATGTCTACATTTGAGAACTTGGTGTTCACCATGTTATTACAGGTCCTGGAAGGCTTTTCTCCTGTAAGCTCTCCATCATAAGACACTAGGGACAACAGAATCTGGAGAATTGCATTTTAAAATTTAAAGTTTTCATAAAGATGAAGCCTGAGGCTTTTATACTAGAAAACCATGAGTTTTCTTTGCACTGTTCACAAAATATTAGCAACAGAGTGTTATGTACAGACATTTTCTTGTTATGTTTTTTTTACTAAGGTATTCGTAAGAGATATGACCCTTATGCTTTTTAAATCTTGATTTCTTTAGATTTAAACATTTTTTAATAATCATGATTGATTTTAAGAACTTGTACATCCAATGTGAGGTACGTCTAGAAATTTTCAGTGGAAGTTCTGCAGTAGATATTGGATTACTGTGTGAACTGTGACAAGTCCTAGACTCCAGATGCTCTAAAGCAATCTGTTCTAATATGTTCATGCATTATTATTACTGTTGCAGGGTGATTTATTGCTGTAGAAAGCTATCACAATTGCAGATTTAATATCCAATAGATCTTTGAATGAAGTATCACAAAGTACTTGGCTGCGGCCATTCTATGATTGTATCTCTGCAGATGTTTTCTTTTGCTGTTTAAAAACGGATGTCTATCAGATGTTTTGTCTACTGTAAGCAGGGATTTTATCACATTTCTGTGAATTCATTTAGGGAAATTTATTCTTGACACTAATTGATAATGTGAACTAGTTTAACTTTGGATTATTTATTATTTTTGCTATGTGTTGTTCAAGTGTAGTTGCTCAGTAATTCTAATCCCTAATAAATAATATTGCAGGAGCACTTGAGAATGTAATTCTGTTTTAAGATGTGCAGAAAACTGAGAGTGTGTCAGAAATTCAGGAATTCTGTCCGTGAAGCAGTGAAAGGTCTTGGGAATTCCAAACTGACAAACTTGCACTACAGACATACAGAATTATATGTTTCATCATGAAGAGGAGTTTCTCTTTTTATGAGGAGCAGCTGAGGGACCTGGGGCCATTTAGTCTGGAGAAGGGGAGGCTGAGGGGAGACCTCATCGTGCTTTACAGCAACCTGAAAGGAAGCTGGAGTGAGGTGGGTGCTGGTCGCTTCTCGCAAGTGACAAGTGATAGGATGAGAAGAAATGACCTCAAGTTGTGCCACAGGATGTTTGGAAAAGGAAAACTTTCTTTACTGACAGAGTGGTGAAGCACTGGCAGTGGCTGCCCTGTGCAGGGGTGAAGTCCTTGTCCCTGGAGGGGTTCAAAAATTGTGTAGACATGTCACTTGGGGCATGGTTTAGTAGGCACTGTGGTGTTGGGCTGGTGTTTGGACTGGATGAGCTTAGAGGTCTTTTCCGATCTTAATGATTCTATGACTTCTCAGTGGAGGAAAGGCTGAAGCGCTACCACTCAGACAGACCAATTCTCTGTCTGATTCTGGGTGAAAGGAGAGTCAAAGGTCATCTTGAATGACTGTAGACATATACCAAATTCCGAGGAAATCATGTGGCTATCAAGAAAAAATGACACATCCTTCCAAAACTGCTAAGTAAAATTTGCCCTCTCACACACCATTTCTGGCACATGATCACCTCTCTCTTCCTATCTACCTCTGCTTTTACAAATATTTCAGGATCCAGCTGATGCCATTTTAATCAACCAGAATTTCTAATGGAAATTCATTTCACTTCTGGAAATCATTTGGGACATTTGGACAGGGGCTTGCAATTCAGTTTTCTCTGAATTGAGAATTCAGAGTTTGCACAAGCCAAAACCTCATAGAAACCCAAACCAGTACAAGGCAGCTGGAGACAATGGGGGACTTGTGTCAAAATCATATTGCCCCAAGCCAAATGTTTATTGTAGACATGACCATTCAAGCCCAGCATGTACCATGTAAGCACCACGCCACACCTGAAATTTCAATAGAAAGCAGGGGAAGTTGATGAAATTTCTTTTCAAAAGTTCAAGAAAAAGTAAAATTTGGGGGCATTTTTTTTCTTTTTCAATCTATTTTTCCTCATTCCTAATTACACGCAACTCAGTTGAGTAAGTATACCACAAATATGAAGTGATGAGGTCGATTTGATTGTCCAACTCCATAAAAATAAAAGAGGCCTGTTTTAACATCCTTTTACCTTTCTCAAACATTTGAATTTTTAACCATTTTTAATTTGTTAGAATAGTTATACAGGGTATGGGATCAGCGCTGCAAACAGTTATTTACATAGGCCTTTTACCTGGAGTCTAGCTGGGATATTAATGGATTTTCATGTTTTCAGGATCAGACTTTTGAGCTTCCTTTTAGCACACTGATGCTTTCGTTTGACGAGAGTCGTGTGCTATAAAATATGGGTCTGCTGCTTGATCATCACCTGGATCCATTCTCCTTGGTTATTATTATCAGTTAATGCCTTCTTGTAGCAGAGAACTTGAGCTGTTATGCTAGAAGCTGTGTCGTGGATGTGACATGCCATGTTGTGACATTTCTGTGTCACTTAAAGATGGACACACTAGACTCCTTGTTTAAGTGAAGGTTTATACCCTTGATCCTTTCTCTACTTGATATATTGGTTTTGTCTGTTTTCTTTCCAAGTTGGCTCATAAGGGCATGGATACTTACCAAAACTTGTGTCTTCTGGGCTGGATGTAGAGAAATCTGATTAATTGAAGCTCAGTTAATCCCTTAGATCCTCTTTGCTGCTTCATCCATGAAGCCTTGTCCTGACCCTAACAATCTGGCTGAGTTATCCAAAACTCCTCACATTGTCAACCTCGGTCTCATTGCTGTTCTTTGTGAAGTGAATACCATTCTGTAGGCATCCACAAAGCTAAGCAGCAGCCACCAGCAGCATGTTGGGTATTGCATATTATTCCCCGTATCATAGATGATCTAGAAAGCAAAGACTGTGAGCCATGTGAAGAAAGAGTATGAAGGGATGGTGAGCAGTGGCTGCCAGTTCTTCAATGAGCATAGGGGAATCAGAATAACAAATCTGGGCGAGGTCTAGAAACAGGAAGGACATGATCTGTTGGAGCGAGTCCAGAGGAAGCCACAGAGATGATCCGAGGGCTGAAGACCCTTCCTTATGAGGACAAGCTGAGAGAGTTGTGCTTGTTCAGCCTGGGGAACAGAAGTCTGCAAGGAGATCTTAGAGCAGCTTCCAGTACTGACAGGAGCTCAGGAAAGATGGGAAGGGGCTCTTGGTCAAGGAGTGCAGGGATAGGATGTGGGGGAATGGTTTTAAGCTGAAAGAGGGGAGATGGAGATGATATCTTAGGGAGAAGTGTTTTCCTGTGAGGGTGGGGAAGCCCTGGCTCAGGTTGCCCAGAACAGCTGTGGCTGCTTCATCCCTGGAGGTGTTCAAGGGCAGGTTGGATGGGGCTTTGAGCAGCTTCATTAAGTGGGAGGTGTCCCTGCCCATGACAGAGGAGTGGGACTGGATGGGTTTTAAGGTTCCTGCCAACCTGAACCATTCCATGATTCTATGATTCTATGAAACAGACAAGGACACTGCAGTTCTGTATTTTGTGATTGGAAGAAAAAAGGTGATGTATTTAGATGAACTGGGTGGTTAGTTTTCAAAACAGAAATGTGGGACACAGTAGCTTGAGAAAAGGCTGCTTTTTCCAAAGCAGAATGTTCTCTTTCCTCTCACTGGTCATTAGCAGTGCTTCTGAAGACCAGCCCTTCATGGAGGAAGTCATGCTGGAACACAATGACCTGGTGACAATTTTAAGCTTCCCCCAGCATGTAATAACTCTGAGTAATTGGTAGGTACATGCACTTCAAGGACAACAACTTTTTTTGCTCCTTTGCCTGTTTAAATCATAGCATTTTGTGCAAGGCAGTGCAGCCAAATGTGTGTTGGAATGCACAGCACTGCTGCAGGAACACAGTACTATGGTGTGTGTCTAAAACTTTTACAGATTAGTGCAAGCTGGGCATGTGTGGCTTACTGGTCTTGGTTTTAGATACCAAATCTTTCAGAGAACTTTTTTTTTCTGGTAGGATTTCTAAGCCTCTCTTGTGGCTCCTCTGTCCTCTAGCCACACTGCACATGATGATGGGTTTAGGAGAAGCCTGGGAACTGAAGCGCCTGACAACTCCTACCATGATCTTTCCATAGAGGGTCTTTCTCTAGATGCTGTCGGTTTAAAAGAGGAGGGTGATGCTACCTTACCTGTTACGTAAAGACAAAGCAGTTGGATCTTTGAGATGGCTGCTAGGAGAAAGGACTAGCCACAGCTCTCCCAAAAGCACCCTGGCTTGCCTGTGCAGTCAAAGTATCATCTCTTTGCTGATCATCTCATACACATAGCTCTGCCTGATAAAGGGGATGATAAAGCTGCAGTCTAAAAACCAGTATTTACAGATGTTCAGCAGATCTGAACCACATTTGGGGCCTGGTTTAATTGTAAAGAGCTTAGTGGAATAGAGTTGAGTTGAGTTGAGTTGAGTTGAGTTGAGTTGAGTTGAGTGGCGTGGAGTGGAGTTGAGTGGCGTGGAGTGGAGTTGAGTTCAATTAAGTTGAGCTGCGTAGAATAGAATAGAATAGAATAGAATAGAATAGAATAGAATAGAATAGAATAGAATAGAATAGAATAGAATAGAATAGAATAGAATAGAATAGAATAGAATAGAATAGAATAGAATAGAATAGAATAGAATAGAATAGAATATTGCAGATGCAATATTTATGAGTCTTAACTTCTGGTGAACCAAGCTGTTCTAAGGTCTGAGTGACTCAGTACTTTAAGGTAAAGCATTTATGGGTGCTTGTGATGTCCATGAAGGTTTGAGAAGAGGTGTTGCAGCATCAATAAAAACCTTTGTTTCGTGGCCCCACCTTCCTCTGGTGCTCAGGGGTTTCATCTTTAGTTTAGTAGAATCACTGGTGGTTCCTGCAATGGCCTGAAGAACATCCTGAGGGCTTCACTATTCTTATGTACAGTTTTATAATTGAGGGATTTTTGGCATCTTTATATTTACAGTGAAATTTAGTGCTTGGTATCAGGTGTTTGGCTGAAAATGTCAGTATTCTGTAACAGCTGAAAGAAGCTCACCCTCCTAAAATAGATGCTGTTTTGTCCTAAATATGTGGATTTGTACCCCCAAACGTAACTCATATGTCCCATCCTCCAAAAATTCTATATATTAAATGGGCCCTACAGGAGGATAAATGGTGAAGAAAGAGGTAGGTGTGGAAAGGCTTCACATGAAGAAAGGTTACTCTGAAGCGGTTCTCCACACGCACTTGCCTAAGCTGTCCAAAGCTCAGCTGAATTCCTGAGTCATCTAGTACTGACATTAACAAAGACAGAGTACTCAGGAAGGTGGGCACTTGATTTTAGAATGCTCCCCAGAGCATGCTCTTCTCCAGGCTGAACAACCCCATCTCTCTCAGCCTGTCCTTATAGTGCTCCTACTCTCAGATCATCTTTGTAGCCCTCCTTTGGACCCAACAGTTTGCATAAGGTGTGGATAAATGGTGTTATGCTTCACAAATCTGAATCAAGGTGTTTATTTTGAAGTTTCTAATGCAAAGAATAATTCACATCCCCAATGCAGAAGTCTCTTTCAAATCAGTGGGTTTGGAGGTGCAGCCTGTATGCTGATAAGCAGTTACCAGAGCAAGAACAAAGAATGCCTGGTTTTAGAAATGTTGTGTGTGTTGCCATTTATACAAAAGGAAGCTGGAAAAAAAAATCAACTCTAGTGCAGCATACATGATGACAAAGATACTAGTTGCAAAATGCTGGTTTTATAAGAATAATTCATTATACTTTCTTTGATCCAGTGTTACAAATTAGGGTCACTCGTGTCAGGAGATTAAAACCTTTTTGTCTCTCTTTGATATCAAACTATTCTTTCCCAGTCTCTTTTATCTTGCAGTGCAGTGCTGAATTCCAATGCATCTTTGTCAGTTCACTCATGTTATTTGCAGCAATCATTTAATTGGTTTTAGAATTAATATTATTTAGTTGTACTGTCATTTGCAACAACAGAGGCTCTTTAATATCCTAAAAATGTTGAGAGGCTCCGGCATTAGCTGGGTAAGGATATGTGTAAGAGAGACCACAAAGAATTCGGGTACCATGGTGGGAGTGCAAGGTAGCTAAATTGGATAGAAAAAGAGAAGAAAAAAAAACCCCATACAAGTCAAAGTAAGATTGTACATCAGAAAAACTACAGCAATCTACTGAAAATTAGTAGATGATAGTCATGAGTAGCTTACAGTGAACCACAGGTACCAGCTTCCCTGAAGCACAGAAATAGGAACTTGGAGAAGCCTGTAAAAGGTGTCCTCAGGGAATCTTCCATTTTTTCACTATGATACCTTTAATCCTAGAATTGTCAAGCCACATGGAAAATAATAGGACTGAATAGTTCAGTCAGTTAAAAGTTAGTATTATTTCTTTTATCAAAAATATTAGGTCTTTCTGTGTTTCTGGAGCTGTTAGGATTTGTATAAACTTTAAAACAAGTGAAGTCAAGTATTGAACTTGTATTGCTCTTTCCTTTTTTTAATTTAAGATCATTATCTGTGACTAAGCAGACTTTATTCAATAGAAAGAAAGAACTTTAAGCCAATATTTTTTAACAGATGATCCAACGAGAGGCAGAAGTAAAGAATAAGGTAACTGCTGTGGCGTTGACAGACTCTGTTCACAATGTGTGGCACCAAGAAGCTGGGAAAACTATTCGAGAGTGGATGCGAGAGGTGAGGCTGCGTTTTTTTAAAGAGCTGGGGTATATACGTCTGTATATAGCTCTATAAACACGTCTTTATCTGCTGACCTCTTCTGTTTCTTTAGGGTATGAAAGACATCGCGTTACAGGACTGTTGAAATTGTATGCCCATACCAGCCCCTAAAATAACTGAGATTAAAGCCATTTCTGAACTTCAAAGTTAGCAGTGAAAATAATAAGAACCAAGTTCAGTTTTTCTGCCTGCTGCACAGCAATATAGAGACATATTCCAAAGCAGCCCATGTGTTGCCGGGTATCTGGAGCAAAGTCCTGAGTGCACCCAGCATTCCTGGCTTGACCTGCTGATGGTGGAAAAGCACCTCTAAGCTCTTCATGACTCAGTTTGATGATTCTCACAACTGGCAAAAAAATCTGTTCTCTCAGCAGTTTTGTGAGGTGTAATTACTCCTGAAGTGCTCTGAAGTTTTCTAATGAAAAGTACAACTGTACAGTTACCAACAACTCACTGGTCCAAGGCGAACTGGTGATGGTTCATGGCCAGTATCACCAAGTTCCACCCTTGGGTGAAGGAACATTCATTATTCTTTTAATACTTATGTATGGAGTAGCTCAGGTTTTAAAAATCATATTTTTTAAAGCAAGACCAACTAAACTTCCATTTATGAGTCTTTTCCTTGCTGGATCAGGCTTATGTCTGTGTTTTCTACATTGCTGTCGCAGAACGCTAAAACAATAGTTGCACATAGCAAATTTAAAATAATTGCATCCTGCACTTTTTTTTAGATTTGACTTTTTCCCATGAATTTAGTGCAATTTTCTGTATAGACTGCCTATTCCTGACTTAACCTTACAGTTTTATAGGCCATGACTGATGGGAATTGAGAATCACCTGGGATGCAGCCTGACAGCTCTGACTTAAATGTTAAAAATATAAAGAATGGTAACCCCTACAGGCTCTGTCAGAAAAATCCCCATTTTCTTTATGGGAAATCAAAACCTTAAAATATATGTTATGTAGTAAAACTGAAATTTTAAATCCTGTAATTTGAATCTGACAACTCCATTTTTCTTTAAGCATTTAGTCTGAATAAGACTAGTGCGTTACCTTTAATTTCATTTGCAGAAAGTAGATCTTAAAGAATAAGTTAAATGATTAATGGCCTAAAAAGTGGATGGAGTGTCATAACTTACATTAGCATTGAAAATCTCCTATAAGAAAGAAGAATTTTACATATGTGAAGTGTGGCTGAGTGGTATTAAGACTAGCATATCACCTGGATATCTCTTACTTTAATCAGGTTTAAGGCTACTGGTAAAATGAATAATAATTAAAATATACACCTAATCGCTGCCTGTCTGTAGGGCTAATTGCTGTCATTGAAAGAATGAATTGTTAAAAAAGTAATTCTTCATTGGAGCTATCTCTCCTGTATCATTGGTGGCCTATTTTTAGTACCTATAGAAGTCATGATTTTTGAATTTATTAGGAGCTGTGATGAATGATAAAACAAATCATCCATTTACATATCTTGACACTGCTTTCGAGAATACTTATTTCTTACAGGCAAGTGTCACATTGTATATAAAAGCTGGTTAATTGTGTGCTAATCTTCTGTATTATCTCCAGCTCTCTGATGTAGTGTTCTATCAGTAGTTAATATTAATTTTACTTATTTCAAATGAATGTAATGCTTCATAAAAATTCTACTTCTTTTATAATTTCTACCATCTTACATTTGCAATTTCACATTCAGCTGTTAATTAAAATTATACATGCAAATTGTAAGATGTATAATGCTTTACTACTTTAAACCTTAAAGCCTTTGTGAAATGCTTCCATTTTAACCATTTTTTACTAAAAATGCTACATTACTGGGTAGAGTGTTTGTTTTCTTTTTTTTTTTCCATCTAGTTCAATAGTTTCATTGATCTACTGTTTCTTACAAAAATCTGCCATGCTTTGTGAACTTCACTTTCTAATCTCATACAGCAACCCTTCCTTTATGTTGTTCCTGCTCTCCCTGGTCCCAGAACAGTAGGGTTGCCTTGACAAATCTATTCAAAAGCCATTCCTCGCCCTTTATTGGTGGGGACTGAAGCCTTTGAAATTCTCTCCTCACTGCAACACAGCTGACATCTTCTTCCAGACAGAATGAATTAAGGAAATACAATAAGACACTTGATCTACCAGTCAAGGATCTTTCCACAGTGAGGACGGACTCCATGGTGCACAACTAGGGCAGCAAACATCTACAAATACACAATACATGCTTGTTTACCAGAATAGCAATCGTCCATTTTTACAATCATGATTGATGGGATGATTTTTTAGAAATCTGTCTGAAATTTCATTGGGTCTTTCCAAAAAGTTCTGTGGGTTTTTTTTTCTTTTTCCCTTAATGAGGTTAATCAAGTTTTCAGAAAGAGAAAACTCAGATTTGTGATAAGGGAAGCCGCGTAGATCTCATAGTTCAGCTGGTGATCCCGCTGAAAATGTAGTTGCTTTATAATTAAATCTTTAGTTCAGTAAATTTTGTTTATTTGCAGCGTATTTTATTAAATGTGTGTTATTTAGTACTTTAATTCATAGACTTCTTTGAATAGATAGCACTTGGAGCAAAACCTTTTAAAACTTCATGGTAAATTTACCCTACTCAGAGGTTTGGGAATGAAAGGTAAATGTAGATACTTCCTGAACATAATTCCCTGAAGACCAGTATTTGCCTTTTTAAATGGATATGTCCAGTTCATCTCAGCTATATTTTCGGTTATTTAAATATTCATCTGCTGTCTTAATGGCTTTCATTCTGTTATAATCTGTTGTTTTGCAACTGCACAACCATTCTTTCCACCGTGCACTCCATCAAAACACCCTAAAAAATTCTGATTTCTTAATGTTGGCAACCGAGCAGCTCAGTGTTGATGTCAACACCTATTGAACCACGATAGAATGGGAAAGCTTTAAATCTGCAGTGGGTAATTCAGGCACTGGCTGGTCCAAGCACCTACTTTAGTCCACGGGCACTCAAAGAAGCTCTTGACGACATGCTACTTAAAAGCATTGCAAACCTCCTGAATTATAGTCTTGATGTTTTTGCTTATTCAGAGTGAATAACAATATTTCGTCACAACTTAGTGTGAATAAGTTAGTGCAGTTTACCTTCCTGTCTCTTTTGGGACTGCTGTGTACATTAATTTGAATATTTTGATCTGAACATTGTCCTTACTTACAAAGTCTGTATTTATGTTTTCTCTGAGTTTTTGGCCTACCTACAAATTAACTGCCTGCTTTTACAGAACTGCTGCAACTGGGTGTCCAGCTCCGAGCCCCTGGACACTTCTGTGGAGTCCATGCTGCCCGACTGCCCCCGCGTCTCTGCAGGTATGTCAGTTTGTTTGCAGGGAGCTGCTATACTTGTTTATGCTGAGAGCAGCTTGTTTATTTCCAAATGCATTTGGTTCTGAATGCATTTTAACCCTTCTGCAGCAACAGCTGGTTGAAAGCATATGGCTGCCAATATTTTACACAGCCCATTGTTAATTTTTCCTCCTTTGCTTTGTGTGGGATTTAAGTTCTCTTGCCTGCTTGTAATTTATACTATTTTTGTCTTCTTTTCTCTTTGGCTTTAGGTAATTGGTGGCATTATAGGCAGGAGTCAAGAAAAATAATAGCAATGATGAAAAAGGGGAATTGTACTATTGAATAAATATCTAACTTTATGTAGTCAAGAAGTACATTGATGGAAGGTACAGCTAAGTGAAAAAAGACACTTTCCTGAATCCTGATCAACAAAAGTCTGGTTTATGTAGCAAATTATTTACACTGTCCAAGAATCTTGATTTCAGTTATTTTGGAAATATTCAGCTATGCTCTTTCATTAATGAATCATGAATCGTAAATCGTAAGGAGCACATGAAATAATACACAGAGAGTTTTGTTAATGTGTAACAATTCCAGGAAGTAGATGCAGTTGTCAATGTAACAGGAAAATCTCAAATCTTTGTTAGAAAGTTATCTAAAATACATAAAGCTGTTACTCAACTTTCATGTTTGATTATCAGATTTCCTAAAAGCCATAGGTAGCGTATTTCTGCAGAATGTAAAATCAGGTTCAAAGGAAGACAAAGCCTATACAATATTAATTTAAAAGCTAGAACAGTGTTTGACCTTGCTCTGTGAGACACAGTTGTTCGTTTGACAAGTTAGAGATTCATATCTGTCTGGATTTGTGAGGTTGTTAATGAGACCTAACCCAGCAGATGAAATCTGGTTTACTGTGGGATATTTTAGAGCCTTGCAAAAATTTAGAGGTATTTTGTTTGAGAGCTCACAATGACCAGAAACCTATAATCACATTTCTGCTGTGGTTTGGGATCTAAGCACGCAGATAATCAGCTCTGTACAGGCACAGTGCAATAGAATTGATGTTGCCCTTTAGTTACTTAGGGAAATGAACTATTACTAAGATTTTCATATGTTCAACATTCATTTACCAACTTTTTGCTCCTTTAGGGAGGAGTGCTGCAGTTTAAAAGAAAAATACGATTCAACAGCAGAATTCTTTAGAATAGTATTAACTTTCAGTCTCTGACATCTGCATTGCTGTTGTGCAGGAGTGCATGTTATAGAGGTCATTTCAGTCAGGTAAATAAGGGCTGGAGTGGCAACCAGACAGCATTTACAGTGTGCTTGCCAGTACTGAAACCCCACCATCTGAGCTTCTCTTTCTTCGTATTCATCCTATGTAAATAATGTAAAGGGTTTTCTATAAAAGAAATGCTAAGCGTTATATAAAAAACAGACTGGTACTTTAATATAGGTGTGAATACATCGTAATTTTACATTTCTGTTGAGGATGGGTCAAATCAAGTATAGTACTTATACTCCCCTTAATGAACTCCCAGCTACACTGAAGTTTTTGGTAGGAGAATTAATTTAAATTTCAGCCACTGAGAGTTGTGAAACTTTGCTATTTGTATTTCATATGTACATATAATGCCACTAAATTGAGAGTAATGATGTTTTAGAACTTCTTGTCAGAGATTTTGGACAATGACTTAAATGGAAGCTAACTATTTCCAGCTTGGTTCTTTATAACATAAGGAGAGTTTAAAATAGTGCAGCTTTATGTGACTACTGCTGGATTATCAATTTGCTCATATGTTTTTGCTTATATTTCTTGTATTCACATATTATATGGACAACTGTAAGACATTTACAGAGGAACAAGTCAATAATTCCTACAGTGTGTCTGCATGAGCAATCGCATAAGCCTGCATTAGGGTAATCTGTAATAAATTTATGAAATGCTACTGGATGTAGGAGCATTAGTATTTAATGTGAGAGGTTTTATTTCACTCATTTCCTGAGAATTGCAGTACTGGAACAGCCCACACTCAAATACTGGCAGCATTGCCCTTGGTATTTCAGTGAACGACAGTAAGAGCAATCAGAGAAATGAGATTTTTTTTTAAAGTAAGCCTTTTGCAGAAGGAAGATTCTCTTCTCTTTTCTGCTGGTTATATTACAGTCTCTTGCTTGCATTCCCCTTAAAAATCACTAGAGAGAAATAAATGGCCATCAAACTGGAAAAACAACTTGTATTTCCAGATAGAGTCATTCAAGCTTTTGATTAGGGAATTATTAAGTTATTAAAATGTTTGACATAATTCATTCATGTCTTACACAGTTACAAAAATGGATGAAGACACTTTAATAATTAAACGTGGGTGTGAGAACATCAAGAGTACAGAAAAAGCAAGCCATAATAAATCCATTCTCTGTCAATTGTGGCAAGTGATGAGGTATTGTGAAGGCCTCCTCTTTGTGGTCTTTCCTCCATGTCTCAGGGATTTGGTTGCATGCTAGTGTCATAGTTTATCATCACCGGTTATCATCACACTGAAGGGATTGTCCACTAAAATTTCCCATTTCATATGGTTATCCTGTGTGCTGAATGTAATCCTAAAAAGCCTCCCATGCTGTGTTCAGAGACATATTTCCCAGCTTAAATGTCTTCCATCAGACCTGGAGCTCCTGTTGAGGCTATCTGTCCAACACTACCCATCTTCCTACCCTCCCATATTTTCCCAACAAGACCAGGCATTCTTCCTTATTAGAAAAGAGTCCAACACTCTTCCTCTGTCATTCATATTCTATCAGGCAGGGCTGTCCATCATCGTTCCTCTCTGCTCCTTTTCTGGCTCACAGCCCTTTCTGGTTTCCAACTTTGGACCACTGTAAGGTGAGATCTTCAGTTACGGTACTGTCACCTCAGTAGCCTGAAGAAGCCCTCTGTCAGTCATCATAGAATCACAAACTTATAGAATCACAAACTCATAGAATCATGGAAACATGGAACGGTTTGGGTTGTAAGGGACCTCAAAGCCCATCATTCCAACCTGCCTACCGTGGGCAGGGGTACCTCCCACTCGATCAAGTTGCTCCAAGCTCCATCTAACCTTGCCTTGAACACCTCCAGGGATGGGGCAGCCACAACTTCTCTGTGCAAACTGGGCCAGTGCCTCACCACTCTCACAGGAAAAAAGTTTTTCCTAATAATCTAATCTAAATCTCCCCCCTTTCAGATTAAAATCACTACCCTGCAGCCTTCAGTCCACATTAAAAAAATCATCTCTTCCCCTCTTTATTTTCAGCCCTCCTTGAGGACCTCTGTTAGACCTGAGGTCATCTTCTGCCTCAGTCTTAATCCACCTTCCTAATGGAGTCAAACCAGAAGACCTCTCTTCTGTCTCAGAGGAGATAGATCTATTTCCTATCTAAGACATAAGTAAATGTAGAGTGGAGAAAGATGAACACTTTAAAAGCATGCATTAAAGATCATCACGTAAAATGTATTTGGGGGGGAATATTACTGGTCAGGAGATTGGAGGTCAGCTTGTAGTTTGATACAGACAGTGGGATGGAGGTTGAGTTTTAATGGTAGGTTGTATCATGTTACTGCCGACCACAGCTGCAGTTCACTTCATGTCTCTCTCAGACCTTAAAATATTTCTTCTGGTTCTAGACCAGGGAGTTCACATGCCTTTGAGAAAGCATCCTACTGAAGCAGCTGCTGGGTGGTAACAGCTGGAAGTGAAGATAGGCGAAAGCATATCCATGGATCTGCGTCCATCTCTGTTGCTGTTCAGGAATTACATTAATCTGATTTCAGGATAGTGGCTTGAACATTATCCCAGGGAAAGCACTGTAGTAAATTTTGCCAAGTAAATATGGCCTTCGTTGCTGAATACAAGTATTTTGGAATGCCTCATGGGAAGCACCTAAGTGTTTCGATAAGATACATTCCTTAGCTCATGTTTCTACCAGTGAAAGCCTTTTATTTAGGAGAGAAGATGGAACTTTTCAGTATTTTGCCAAAGTGGATATGCACCAACATTCATTTACATAATCAAATAAAAAGAAGTTATTGTAACATTAGTAAAATGAATTGCCTAATCAAATCCTTTTAAAACCTTTTAGTTGACCCCCAAAATCACTAGTTATTCTTTAATGGTTTGCAGCCAATGTAGTTAAAACATTGTAAAATAAGGGAATTATAACATCAAAAGACAAACAAGATGACACAATGGAATGAAACATTGACAGTAATCAAGAAAAGCTCTATTCACAGAGGAGCCTAGACTTGAATATATGTCTCTGTAATAAGGAAGAAAGTGCAAGAATTAATTCTTGTAGCTGAATAAAGTGGTGTCAGACTGGTGGAATTAAAGCAAGCTCTTAGTTTTAGGGGACAGGTATGACCCATACTGATGGGGATCTGAATAGTACCCTGACTAGAACCTCAGGTAGTATTCCCATTTAGTCCAGTTTTGTATGGTATGTAAAGCATTTCCTTTCATTTAGGCAAGCCAAGCACAACTACTTTTTTTTTTTCACTCTGAATTCAGAAAAGGTTATTAATATAATTTTTAACAGGCTACTGCAGGTGTTTGGGTTTTATACAGATAAATAAATAGAAAGGAAAAAATGGCTTCATAGAATGATTGAGGTGTGAAGGGACCTCTGGGGGTCATCTGGTCCAACTCCAGCTCAAGAACAGCCACCTGGAGCCAGTTGTCCAGGACTTTATCCAGACACCCATAAGCTCCAATGCACGTCAATAAAGAAACCATGGTCATGGTAATTAATAATCACGTAAGGCTGTGGCTTTTTAATGCTATAGTTGCCCTAACTTCCCCCATAGGGTTATGCCATAACCATGTGGTGTGTTGGATGGCTGTGTAAGGTGTAAATCCATGTTTGAGTGACTATGGAGTAGAGATAGTGGTCGTTGTCCACGTTCAGGTAAGATAGTTGGCTTTGCTGATGTCAGCACCAAAAGGAGATCCTTCACATTACAGAGAGGTTCAGAAAGTCATTGTTTCCCTGCTTTGCCTTTTAAAAGGCTTTTGTCATCCAGAGAGACCTTGGGAGGCTTGAGAGGTGGGCCTGCGTGAACCTCACAAAGTTTGACAAAGCCAAGTGCAGGGTCCTGCACTGGGGTTGGGGTAGTCTCAAGCACAGATACAGGCTGAGTGGAGAATGGATTGAGAGCAGCCCTTAGGAGAAGGACTTGGGGTGCTGGTGAATGAGAAGCTCAACATGAGCCAGCGAAGTGTGCTCACATCCCAGAAACCAACCATGTCCTGGGCTTCATCCAAAGCCATGGGACAAGCAGGGCAAAGGAGGGGAATATGCCCCTCCACTCTGCTCTGCTGAGACCTCACCTGGAGCCCTGAGTTCAGTTCTGGAGTCCTCAGCAAAGGAAGGATGTGGAACTGTTGGAGTGAATCCAGAGGAGTCCAGGAAGAAGATCTGAGGGCTGGAGCACTCCCGTACAAGGCCAGGCTGAGAGACTTGGGGTCATTCAGCCTGGAGAAGAGAAGGTTCTGGGGAAGCCTTAGAGCAGCTTCCAGTTCTGAAAGGGGCTCCAAGAAAGCAGGAGAAGAGCTCTTGATCGGGGAATGCAGGGACAGGATGAGGGGCAATGCTTTTGGAAGAAATGTTTTCCTGTGAGGGTGGGGAGGTGCTGGCCCAGGCTGCCCAGGGAAGTTGTGGCTGCCCCATCCCTAGAGGTGTTCAAGGCCAGGTTGGATGGGGCTTTGAGCAACTTGATACAGTGGAAGGTGTCCCTGCCCATGGCAGGGGGTTGGAACAGGATGGGCTTTAAAGTCCCTTCTGACCCAAACTATTCTATAATTCAAATGCTTTTTACTGGGAGAGAGGAAGGAGGACTGCTGATTATTTCTGACAGAGCTCGTCCCAACAAGGAGCAGGGTTGTCATCCATTGAGCTTCTCCATAAAAACACAGCCAAAAGCATTTCTGGATGTATTAAACACACACTACGTACTTTTTTTAGAGGTTTTTCTGTATGCACATAAGAGACTTGCAGTTCAAAACAAATGAAAGATGAGATTCTGCAGAGCTCACTGAAAAACAGGGAAAAGCTTGTTACCTGCTGGTTTTGAGTCTTTGGCATAGCTTGATTTAATATCAAGACAAGAATATGGTACTAAACAGTCCCCTCAAGACTGCTGCTTTGTGCTAAGTAATAGAATAGCATCAATAATCCTTCCATGGGGCTACAGTAAATTTAAGTAAAGTTATTCTGGACTGTTAGATCTGCTTAAAAGCACTGATCCAAGAAAGCGAGTGCATCACTTACACAGTGAGCCTTTCCCTGGAAGAGCAGGTGCGCAGTCCGCCCCAGCATGCGCTTGCACCGACTCATCAGATAAAGCTCTTGTTGCAAAGCTTGTGTTGATACCAGGGAAACTAGGAATTACCTGTTTAGATTACAGAGGTGGTAGTTTGTGGTGGCTGTGCCTAACAGGCAACTTCCACCCACTGTTCTAAGGATTCAGTTGTGTATTTCCATAGAAAAGCCTCATGTAGCTGCAGATGCACCCCATGCTGAGCAGATCGTGGGATTCAAACAGGAGGATCTCCAGTGAGGTTAAATGGGCTCCACAGCACTGCAGGGTCTGTGCACAGAGGTAATTGCATGACTCAGGCTTTTGACAGCCGTAAGGAAGGACCAACTTATTTCCCCCTGCCTTTTTTCCCTCAGCGTTGCTTGTACCATGCTACTCTGCCGCTCTTACACATGTATGTGTCTTGCTCAAACAAGGCAGAAACAACATTAACTGTATCAAGCACTTAGACAATACCTGGCTCATCCCCTTAGTGGGTTTTAGGCCAATTTACCAATGCTGCTTGTTTTTCATTCTATAATCCATTCAGTAAAGACTGTTCTGGTCTGTCTTCTGACATCAGTATTCTGTGACATTGAGTAAGTGTCCAATAAATGCAATAATATAAGTAGAAAACTACACACATTTAACAATGAGGCAGATTAGGCAACTTATACATTTTTGCTAAAAAAATGTTATTTTTGCATTCTCCAGTCATTCATGGGGATTAAGATTACAGTAATCAGTGTTTACTGTAAACCTCTTTACATTTTATGTCTTCACGTGCATGTAGTTCTGTCAATAAAAGCTTTTCGCTTCGGAGAAAAGATTAAACGCCACAGCATTTTGTCAAGGTGTCAGGCTCCCGTGCTTGGCTGCACATTAATTTGTTATAAGGTATTTGCAACGCTAATGGCACAAATGGAGAAATGCAGGAATCTGCAATGTGGCGGTTGCTTCATAGCCCTGTGTCAGCGTCCTGCAAGTGCTGGTCCTGCACTTCCATTTCTGCTGCTGTCCATTGTCAGGAAAGTGGAAATCAAACTTCGAAGCATCAGCCTGTGTTAGCTGCAGCTCTGGCAGCTGCTGCACTAAGTCCAACTTTGACTAATGTCTTCTTAGCACAGAAGTAAGTAGCTTTTTCCCTACTCCTGACTCTTCAAAGGCTCTCTGCTTTTAGAGTCCTTCTCAGCCTCAGGTGTTGCAGGCAGCTTTTTGTTTCATGTGTAATACCTAGTTGGATGAGAGCTCCTATGTTGCGTTTTGAGTAGTAGTACTTTGTAAAAGACAAAATCTATAAGGACTTGTTGAATGATATTGCAGATTCTGTTCCAGAACACCAGATCCTCAAAAGTAAATATGAAATTGAGAGTTTCTAAATGTTGGCTTAAATTACCAGCTGTGTCTGCAGTCATAGAGTTTCATTTTATTAGAATTTCATTTTTATAATCCATCTTTATGACTTCTTATATGACCAGTTACCTGTTATACCACTGGTGCTGTTATTTTTAGGACTAAACACTCATATTTGTCTACCATTCTACAACACAGTTACATGTATTTGAGACACTACTGATAGTAGAGAAATTATTTCATCAGAAGTTATTCTTGTGCTCAAACATTTCTATTTATGATTGTGCATTTTTAGAGTATAGTGAACTACTTAGAGGGAGGTATGCTTTCCTCAGAGTCCCCAAGGCTGTCTGTATGCTAATAATGAATAATGTTAATTATTACAGCTAGATATTTCCTACAAAGAGTTTGACAATGGTTTGACTGCCATGACTACTGTTACCAATACCACTTTATGCTGTCTCTTTAGTTCTTGGTATATCCATATCTGTCCTCACATTGGTTGAAGTCTTACTCTAGTGTGTGATTGCAAACTCTTGAGTTAAGGGACTTTTTGTTCTGTGCTCGTGCTTCATCTTGGTCTGGGCAGATGGCAACAAGAATAAGTGATGCTTAGCCAATCCTCTTCATGGCTGTGTTGTTGAAATGCTTGTGCTGGGATTCCCTACAGCACTTACAGGCACAACATCAAGACAACAGATAATGAATACATTCATGTTTTGAATAGGCAGATGCAACTTTACCACAGATATTCAAGTGACAGCTCAGACTGACACTTTGAAGAGAATTTAAGTATAATTAAGTTATTGCTAAATAAAACCCCAAATCTAGTATTAATTCAGTCCACAGTAATTTTGTCTGTTGAAGGGAAAAAAACTAGAACAATTGATGCTAAGTCTTCTGGCCTCATGAAAATTATTCATAAGGAAGTGAGGACAAAGGATCTGGATCATGAGTCCTGTGACAAAAAGCTAAGGGACCTGGGGCTGTTTAGTCTGAAGAAAATGAGGCTGAAGGGAGACCTCATCACTCTCTACAACTACCTGAAAAACGTTATTGTGAGGTGGGTGTTGTTCTCATCTTCCAAGTAACAAGTGACAGGACGAGAGGAAATGACCTCAAGTTGCACCAGAGAAGGTTTAGCCTGGATCTTAGGAAAGAATTTTCACCTAAGGGGCTGCCAAGAATTGAAATCAGCTGCCCCAGGAAGTAGTGGAGTCACCATCCCTGGAAGGATTTAAAAGATGCGTAGATGTGGCATGCTTTAGTGATGGACTTGGCAGTGTTAGGTTTATGGTTGAACTCAATGACCTTAAAGGTCTTTTCCAACCTAAATGATTCCATGATTCTGTGATTCTATGACTCTGGAAAGGTGGGACTAAACTGACTTTTTCCTCCAGGGCATTTCAGAGTACGCCCTAGCAGAAATAGATATTTTTCCGCCTAGTGATGATTTTTGTGATGGCAGAAAAAGCTTTCCTTATTCTGTGATTCATCAACACCTTTTTTAACCCAATGCCTTCCCAGCCTCTCAATGCACATAGGCAAAGCTACATCAGTGAATACACCTGGCTCTTCATTACTTAAAAAGTGGATTAAAGGCTGGGTGAAGAATGTCTTCTATAGAGAGGAATGGAAGACCATAGTCCTTTCTCATTTCAACCCCTCTGAAATAGCTGCAGGCACCAGTACAGCAATAGTAAAACTGATTATATGAATCTTTATAAGTTTTCATTAAATACTTTGTTGGATTGAGCTTCAGTATTAATCTTTGTATTCCAAGATGCATCCACATTACTGTTAGTATTTTTTGAAAGCATTTTCTATGTTTCATCCTCAGTAGCTCTATGAAGCCAGAATTTCTATAGGAATGGCATCTGGTACATCAATGTAATCGTAAAAGCTGTATTTCTGCTAGAGCTCAGCACCTCCAAGGAGGTATTCCTTGAGAGATGTAATCCAAAATTCAAAAGGAAAAAAAGTCTGTTTGCCTGGACATAGCATCCAAAAGATCGTTTACATTTCAACTTGCGTTTTTTGTTAAAATCAAAATTTCGATTTAGACTTCATGGAATTCTTCAAAACGTTCCCTTTCAGTTGAAAACTTTTGATCTTTTTCTGAAATCTGTACAGTTGAGGCCAGGAAAGATATTTAGATTCCTTTATTTTCCAGTTATATATGCCTTTAACTTTTGACCAGATATTGTTATGCTTAAATTTATAACTTGTATTTGGTTAAAGTATTTCTTCCAGGGACTCATTCAGCATTGGCTGAAAGAATTCAAGAGATAAGAAGACCATTGCTTCCTCCCCTTTATAATTTCTCAAACTATTAAGAGGAGTGGCTTGTTTCTGGTTTGGCTTTGTCTGGCTTCATGTTCCAGCCATTAGTTCTTGCTGTGCCTTTTTCTACAAAGTTAAAGAGCCATTTAGTACATTTGCTTTTTCTCCGTGTGAATTAGGTACTGGAATCAAGTCAACACTCAATTTTCTTTTGAGAAATGGAATAGATTGAGTTCTTTAAGTCTCACTGCAAGTTAATTGCTCCAGGTTTCAAATGCTTCTATGCGTTTTTCAGTGGTGTCTCTAGTCTTTCAACATCTTTTCTTTGAAACAGACCTGTATGCTTCTCACTCATACAATGCACAGACTTCAAATCTTCAGCACCTGATTTTCTCCCATTTCATCAGCCAGTGGTCGTGTTTGACCCATTTATCCCTGTACTTTCATCACCATCAGTTTAGGAGGACCTTGTCCAGCATCTCCCAATTCCTTTTCCAGAGCTACTGGTCTTCATCTCATTTCTAAAGTGTAGTTACAAAACACTGCAGGTAGCGTTTTGAAAATGAAACAAACAAACAAGCAGATGAACACACAGACAAAAGGCTGTCATCCTTCTTGCTGATAACTATTCTTCCCATCTTCGTACTTACACAAGCCTTACTACCAGTGAATTTATATTTATTTCCTCTGTGGTCAAATAGCCTTAGGACACTCCGTCAGTAGCATCTCTATTCAATAGTTGTTGTTCCATGACAACTACATTTGCAGATCACTTAGTCTGCAAGTTCTTAGAAATATTGAATAATATTGATTTTAAGCTGTTTTCACAAGTAAACAAGAATTCTACAGTTGTGCCATTTGTCCCCTCATGAATTTATGAAACATTGATCACTTTCTGCCTAATTTGAAGTTTTAGATGTAATTAGGTTTTGCCAAGTTTTATGAAAATAGTTCACAGCATAGAAAAAGAAATGAGGAAATCATCTTCCTAATAAAAGGAAGATTTTTAATACCTTCTTTAAAAGACAAGGAGGAATAACTCAAGAGCTAGACACAGTGCCTGGAAATTAACAGCTAGCAAAGCAGCAGTTGCAGCCAGCCAACTGTGGCAGGTGAGTGGCTCCAACATAATGACAGCATAGAGGGTCTTTTTTCCAGAGGTTTCATGCCAAACCTAGAAAGAGCATAAACTTGTTGCTAGAAGGAAAAGGAAGACAAAAGGACCTTCTAAAAATGCATAGGAAAATTGGCATAGTTTGTCCTGCTGCTTACTACAAGAAAGACATTGAAATCCTAGAGCATGTCCACAGAAGGGCAACGAAGCTGGAGAAGGGGCTGGAGATCAAGTCTTAAGAGGAACGGCTGAGAACACTGGACTTGTTTAGCCTAGAGGAGAGGTGGCCAAGGAGAAACCTTATCACTGTCTACAACTACCTGAATGGATCATGTAGGCAGGTTGGTGTTGGTATCTTCACCCAAGTGACAGGTGGTAGGACAAGAGGGAATGTCCTCAAGCTGCAACAGATTGGACATTAGGAAAAACTTCTTCACTGAAAGGGTTTTCAAGCACTGGCAGAAGCTGCACAGGGAGGTGATTGAGTCACCATCCCTGAAGGCATTTAAAAGATGGGTAGATGAAGTGCCTAGGGATATGATTTAGTAGTAGATAGGTACAGTTGGATTTGATGATCTCAAAGGTCTTTTCCAGCCTCGGGATTCTACGATTCAGGATTTTCTGGATGAATGAATCAAATGCCTGATGAAAAATTGACTATATTCTATTTATATAGAAAACCTTATCAGCTAGGCATGCTAATTCATCAAAGAATGAAACTGAGTTTATTTGTTCAGTAATACTTTCCAGTAAGTTACATTGGCTTCAATTAATTTGATTTTTGTACATTTATTCCTTATTAATAAACTCCAATATCAGAGCACTATTGGTCTGAAAGGGATTTTTATCATGCATCAGCTTCATCTGACAGCCCAAGGCATGAATAAATGTTCTTACATCACTTCCTGACAGGCACTCATTTCATTATGTTGTGCGATGACGCATCCTCACTGGATGGTCTCTTCTGAACTTCCAGTTTTAATTACCCATATCTTCCTTGGTGCATGCATACAGCTTCAGGAATGGCTGTGTAAGCAGCAGTGACCCAAAAAAACACACCATCCAGTTGGACAGGGTGGTAAGCACTCAGAATGCTTCTAATCCTACAGCAGGTTACTTGCAATGAACATTTGAATGAATTGGGATTGTTTTTCCTAAAGAGGCGTGGATTTCCTAGGAAGAAGAGCAACAGAGGAAGACAGACACGTAAAATAGGTCCAGTTAAAAAAATGAAAACTTTTTGTTCACATTCACAGTACCTAGGGAAGGAATTTATGGACCTATATATCCATTTTTCCATTATATTTCCTGAGATTTATGACAGGCTAACTGTACAAACAGTCTGGCCTGATATTTTGGATCACAATTTTTTCCCATCTTCTGTAACTTCTCTGCTGTTTTAAATGTTATTTAAAATGAACAGCAGTAGCCAGTTAGCTGGTTTATGGCTCTTGAATACAAACTCTGCAAGCCTGTCGATTTAGAAATATTTATCCCTGAGAAGATATTGATGAGTAGCGAGAAAGAATGTGCTTCATCAAACACACTGCCTTTTTTTTCCAAGCGGAGAACAGAAACATATATTGAACTATTTCACACTTTATTCTGCATTGTTATTTACAGTTTCACCATCTCCATCTGAAAATCGACGTATGTTTGCTATGGATTGCAATTGTTACTTGTAGATAAAACAAAGTTCTTCATTGTGCTAAGTTTGCCAGCCATAGATTGTTTTTTCCTTAGATAGCTTCAGCTTTCCTTAGCATCTTTTTATGCTGATAACAAGCTGTTTCCACCTCTTTCTATATTTCTAGGCCAATTTCACTGTTTTGCTGAACCACGAGGACTAATGATCTGTCATGGGGTTTTTTTCTCCTCCAACAAACTTTTTAAAATTACCTTTCATTTATTTGTGTTTAAATATCTCATCTTGATTAAATTTGCTTATGTTTTCCTGTCTTGGAGAAAATACCCTTTTTGAAACACCGAGCATGTATGTTGCTGGCTGAGACTTCTCTCTGTTCAGTCCACCCAATGATATCATCAGGGCTAGCGGGAGCAGGGAAGGGATCATCTCCCTGGACTCAGCACTGGTGAGGCTGCACCTTGAATCCTGAGTTCAGTTTTGGATCCCTCAAGGACTTTGAGGGGCTGGAGCTTGTCTGGAGAAGAAGAAAGGAGCTGGGGAAGAGTCTGGAGCCCAGGGGTTCTTGGAGCAGCTGAGGGATGTTGGGCTGTTTAGTCTAGAGAAGGGGAGGCTGAGGGCAGACCTCATCACTCTCTGCAGCTTCTGGAAAGGAGATTCTAGTGAGGTGGGTGTTGGTCTCTTCTTCCAAGTAACAAGTGATAGGACGAGAGGAAATGGCCTTGAGTTGCACAGGGGGAAGTTCAGGTTAGATATTAAGAAAAATTTCTATAACGAAAGGGTGGTGAAGCCCTGGAAGAGGCTGCCCAGGGCAGTGGTAGACAGTTGTTCCCTGAAAGCATTTAAAAAATTTGTAGAAGTGGTACTTAAGGAGGTAGTTTAGTAGACATGGTGGTGTTGGGTTGACAGGTGGACTGAATGACCTTAGAGTTTTTTTCCAACCTTAATAATTCTGTGATTCTACAATTCTATGGTCAGGTTGAGTTCACAGGCCCCAGGCAGCCACCCATTTGTCTTTATCCATTACAACATTGGTCAAAGTGATAAAGTCATGGAAGGCATTGTACCTTTTTGTGTTAGAAAATCATCATTTGTAGTTTTTAGAAAATTTTAATGTTTTTGACCACGAATATCCATCTCCTGAGCTGATATCTCCAATGAAGATCTCCGCGCATTGCAGAGGTGTGCTTAGGGAGAAGCTTACATCATTCTCTGGTTTGTCTGTCACAGACCTCCCCACCAGCATCTCCTCCTGGGCATTTTTAACATGCTAGCATACATGCACTGAAGACCCAAGCTCAGATTTATCAGCATGGTTGGAATAAGTGACGGTGGTTTTAGAATAGAGCACCACATCCTCACCTCTTTTATGTACTTCAATCACTCTCAACAGGTGATAAACAGACATTTTAATGCTTCAGGCTTACAAATTATCTTAATGGCTGTCAGTAATGCCAATTATATAAAATTCCTGCTCTTCACTGTGGTTGGGCAACAAACAAGAATTGGAAAAACTCCTAGCAGTGGCACAGAATTGATTTTAGCATCCCTTTTCTTTTCCTTTGCCACATAAATTAAATTTATTTTCAACACATGGAGGTTAAATTTATATCATATTTGCCTTCTTAGCACCCTGCCCTCAAGTTGCTAATTTAACAGTTTTCTGGCTGCTCCAGCTAGCTTTCAGCCAAGAAGATTAGTTTCCCAACCTGTGAGATAACCAAAAGATGAGAAACATGGAGCTCCAGGATGCCATTTTTAGAGGCCTTTTTCACAGTATATTTGCACTTTAAACTTTCTCCTATCAAGGAACATGCCTATATTTGGAAGGCACAATTTTCTGTTGAGAGGACTTGTCATTTTCTGCTAACCAGTGTCAGCGACTAATCTCATCATGTTAATGCACAGGGACAGTTAAGTGACTGGTTTTAAATGCATTGTGATTGGTATCTATTTATTAAAAACAAAAACAAACAACTTCTTGTGTTCAAATGTTAATTGTTTACACAAATTTTGTTAAGGACAAGGCTAATTTGAGCAGACATTTTAAATTCTTACATTATGAGATGAAAATCATACTCTATGATAGTTGTTTATAATATATAGCAGTATTATTAATACTGAAGTGTTCCAATAAATATTTAGTAAGCCACATTGAATAAGCAATATTTTTAACACCATATTCAGATTTTTATGTGAAAGAAGGGAATAGGACTGTTCCCCGTACTATTAGTTTTATTTTAGGTACATACCTACAACAGCCAAACAGAGAAACAATCCACATAGTTAATAGATTAAACCATTTTAGATAATGTTTGTTCTTGCTGCTCTGAATACAGTAGTCAATTTGAAGGCAAACGTCATGTGCTTTTGAATAAATACTGCTAAGTGCCCATCATTACTTTTAAGGACAAGACTTGTCTTTTTTGTGGGTTTAATCTTTTGCAAATGAGACATTGTGTATAAAACTTCTTATTGCCTTATCTGATATTTATATGTTAAGATATCTTTTGAAATTATACATCTCATAAAATACAGTGTGCATACATATGATTTTCCTTACATATAGAATCATAGAATGGTTTGGGTTGGAAAGGACCTTAAAGACCACCCAGTTCCAACAGCCCTGCCACAAGAAGGGACATCTTCCACTGGATCAGGTTGCTCCAAGCCCCATCCAACCTGGCCTTGAGCATTTCCAGGGTTGGGGCAGTCACGACTTTGCTCGGCAACCTGGGCCAGGGCCTCCCCAACCTCATTGGGAAGAATTTCTTCCTAATGTCTAATCTAAATCTTTCCTCTGTCCAATTTAAATCCATTCCCCTTCATCCTATCACTCCATGTCCTTGTAAAATTCCCTCCCTAGCTTCCCTGTAGCCCCTTCAGGTACTGAAGGCTGCTATAAGGTCTTCCCAGAGCCTTCTCTTCTCCAGACTGAACAACCCCAGTTCTTTCTCAGCCTGAACTTACATACTGAACTCAGTGATAAAGTAGAAGGGCTTCTCCTGTGTATTTAAACACTCATACTTTACGTGAAAGGGAGTATTCCAGCCCTGATAGAGGATGTGCATGCTGTGGCAGTTCCAACTGGGATTTGCTGATGTAGCTGTGCATACAGGGATTGTAAACAAAGCCTCAAAACACTTATGACTCAAGAGCAGGTGTCAGTTTGCAGTTCTAGAGTAACTGAACTTCAAGGACTTATCATTGCTGTAAGTAGTTGCATTAAAATGTTTGTTATTTGGGTAATTTGGAGGCAGAGGTATAGACATCTGCTTATGCAACTTGGTCCATTTGCCGAAATCTGTTCCCTTTTCAGCATAAAAAATAATCACATAAAACCAAACACTTGTAACATGATGACTGAAAATTTCCTAGAGCAGTGCTTTGCTGGACTCTGATAAATATGCATGTCAGAGCTGCAAGATAGGATATGTTTTATTTCAGGAATGCTCTGGACATTCATGATTTTGACTGCTTCTTGGTACTGATTGCAGAATTTAGGCTTATGCATTAGGTACAGCTTGGAAATTTAGCACAGGTTATGAAGCTTGCAAATTTCTTTTGGCAACTGGGGACCTGATTTAGCTGCCTCTAAAGATCCCAGTGCTTTTGGGGTGTCTAGGACAATCCTCCACAACCAACTTTCTGCTGGATGCCTCTACATAGCCAGCACTCAATGGGGACAACTCTGTGCAGCAGCAGGGACAGCTGGTTCCCCATGTTCTCAGTTGTCGAGAGTTGAGGTGGATGCTGGGGTGGTGGAATGATGTGCCTATAAGGCTCTTAATTTAAAAACCAGCACTACCCCCCAAAAAATCGAACAAAAAACCAACCGGGCTCTCAGGGCTCCCTGCATAGAGTTGTCCTGCAGTGAATTGGCCACCATGGAGAATGGCCTGCAAAAAGTTGGCCACGGAGAGTTGTCCCTTTCCCTAGATTTGATGGGTCTTGCATCAGTCCCTTCATCTCTGCAGACCGCTATTTTAAACCAAATGCTGCATGTGAACTAACAACAATTTATAAGAGTGGGCTTTTTTCCTTCTTTTAATAGCCCCAGATGAAATCTATTAAACATTGGTGCCATGCTTTGTCTGATACAATTCTCTCCAGTATTCTTGAGGCACACGTCTCCTGTCCTCTGGGAAAGTGTCATCTTCACATAAAGATCTGCCTGCTTGTGCAGTGGAAGAGGTGCAACCTCAGTGGAAAGGGAATTGAAAGTGCACAGGGGGGACCCTGAGCTCTTGTCTGGCAATTTGGTTGTCTTCTTTTGAAATGCTGGCTTGAAACCCCTTCCATTGAAATAGGAACTGAAGTTGGTTGCTGCTTCTAATGACAGTGGTTTAACCACTTCACTATCATATAGGTGAAGGCTCCCCTATCCTCCTAAAGGCTCTCCTCATCCATCCTGAAAAAAAGAGTTATTATTGCTTGTTTTATTCGAGCAATGGCATTCTTTTCTTTCGGGCTGCGGCACTGGGACTCAAGGCATTGCTAACGTCCATGACTTTGACCAGACAGTCTGTACCAATTAATTTCTATCAATTGTGCATGCACCTTGTAAATACCATGCATTATTTAAAAGGTAGATCATGAGATGGAGTAGCCTCAGAGATGAAAAGGCAAGATGTTCACTCAAGCTAGCAGTGGATCTTTTTGTACACTAAGGAGAAGATGAATCAGTGACAGACAGAAGAAGAACCAGGGGATTTGTTTTCATGTTTGTGTCTCTGGGCAAGGACAAAGTGAGGAGAACCCACAAACATCCAGAGGATATGGCACCAAACTGCAATGAGCTTTCCACTGGCTAAACACCAGGCGTTGCTCTCATTGAGCCAAGCCAGCAAGACCATACCGTAAACAAGGAGATTAGATGCAAACTGTGCATTAATGCCAACCCAGCCTGTGGGAAACCTGGCTGGACTGGAAAACAGATGCCACTGGGGAACCCACCATGTTGTATGATGTCAGTGAAAGGTGCACACATGAAAGCTGGGTAAGATGAGTTCCCATATCTCCCCATGTCCTTTTATCTTTGTTCTAGAACAGCTTAGGGCTCAGCAGAGAAGTGAGGACGTTTTCTATTGTTTTATGTGTTGATCATAAAGCTCATGTTTTATTAAAAGTCTAGAAATTCCAGATGAAATATAAGTATGAGCATTTATATCACCTGGTGTCAGACTGTCTCACTGTGCTTTCTGAGACCTCTGCTATTCATTGATGCAGGGAAGTCCTGATTTCTGCTCATTTATGGCTTCACTGGAACTATATTTTTAGTTGTGTGGTATTAGCAGTGCATTCACAGCTTGTAGTTTGCACCCACAGATAAATATTATCTTGGTAATAGAAGTAACAGCAGCCACAGGTGGATTGATTTGTCATCTTCCAAAGCTTTTACCCACCACATATAAAACAGTCCTTGTATAAATGAGGAAGTAGAAATTGATTTTGAATAGTTATTCTTTACACACACACACTCTTTTGTTATACATTTTGTTAATTCTGGAGTGATTTTTCTGCACTACATCTCTTTTTCTAAACTTTTCCTCTAGTTTAATGCCTGACTTCGTTTGATGCTACTAAATGATTTACTGAAGCTTTACAGGTGATATTTCATCTGACAGAGAGACTGTGAGCTGAGTGCTGTCCCCAAATATGATACAATATTGAGTTAGCATTAATATGGATATTGATGCAAAATCAATGCAAATAGACTCTACATCTAATCCCACACTCCCTCACTCAAGTTCACTGGCAGCAACAGCAAGTTATTTCTTTGATTTCAGTGCTGGATATGCAGTATTTATGAAGGGTTGCACTTTACATCCTCGCTTTGGTTATCATTATGCCAGCACACACTGAAACAGTTTTCAGAACTGAATTTATTTCAGCATTGTTATCAGACCCTACTTAGAAAAACCTGAATTTGGGGTTTGGCTTATGTAGCTTCTGGTTTACTCCAGTAAAGACTGCACTAGCTTCTTGAAGGTGCAGAATGCAATTAACATCTTGAAAGCTGTACCTGTACAAGACGATGCAGGACACTGCTTACTGGAGTGAGTGCTCGTGATGTGCAGGGCAGGATTTGACTGCTTCACACTTACCCCTCCTCTGGATACCTACAGAAGAAGTGTCTGGCTCCAGTGCACTATTAGACTGTAATTAGTGTAACTAACAACTAATATGAGAGAGCAGAATAGAGGTCACCACAAGACTTCAAAGGTCTTAACAGGTTAAGGTTGGAGGGCAGTCTATCCCCTCACTTAATCTGTTGCCATATCTTCTGAGATTTGTTGAAATCTTCAGTGACCTCTAACCTTGACGTGTTACTGTCCTGTAATTTACTGCTTACATGCCATTTTCTTTATTTCTGTCCACTTAGATGGGCATGAGTCTTTGTGATCAGCATCTCCCTTTTCTGTCCAGATATAAGTTTGCCTAGGTAAACAGCTTTTTGATGTGGAATAAAGACAGTGGTTTAAACCACTTCAATGCTCTTGCCCAGCTTGCTTTGGACTCATCAGAAAAGGTTGTTTTGCTCTGCTTCGGCATGTGGTTTGTAGATGACATTTGACATGTACATTAAGCTCAGGTTTGAAATCTAGCTATTAAAATAAATTAGGCATCATATAATGGTTTTCAAAAGATACTGCCAGCCTTTTATAAGTTGTTTCCTTAAATCTAACTGTCCAAGGACAGTTTTGTCTATGTTTTCAGTAAATACGAAAGCTCTTACTGGTTGTGTGCAACTCAAGGATAATTTTTACTGTGGGAGGTATCAGTAGATATTCCTCCATGATGTTTTGTTATGGAAGACTCTCTTCTCGATGATGGTTTGGGGTTTTTTTTTCCTTTTTTCCGTCAGACTAAGTGTTGTGTCTCTCTCATCAATCCCAATGTATGTGGGTGGATTTCGATAGCAAAGCATTGAAACGCGTTGCCTTTTTCCCAGGCATAAGGCAGTCACTTCTCCTTGATGATGACCTTTCCAAAGCAAAGGGCAGAGCAGAGGGAGCGTTTTCTTATCTTCTCCTCTATAGATTCTTTACCTTGGGAGAGTTGTGCTCATTCCCACCAGGAGAAGCCAGCAGGAATGCCCTCTGGCTTCCATCCCATGCCTTTTGCTACTCCAGCATCCCACCCTGTGGTCTCCTGCAGCGTCTGGGCACCGTGGATCCTGGGAGGACAGTGCTCAAAATTGATTCAGCAAAGCAAAGCAGCATGCAGCAAGCCACTTGCCCACACCAAGAATGGGCTTAATTATCCTTTTAACCAATTAAAACACTTTAAAAGGGCAGCCAAGTGGAAGTGAGAGCAGCCCAATGTTAGATTTAAAGTTCAACAGGGAAAAAAAATCAGACAGGGATTTCACAAGCAACGACACTTGGATGGTATTTGGGAAATCTTTTTCTTTCAAGACTATCTTGCGATTAACTATGGGAGTAGCACATCAAAGCTGCACTGACTTCAAAGCTTAGAACCACTTACGGCTTCCAGCTATTACTAAAACCTAGCACTTCACCCTGCCAGCAACTCATCTCAGCTGCCTCTTTAAGTTACACCCATCTACTTCCTGCCTTCTGATTTGGGGAGGGAAAAAAAAAACGGCAACAACAACGATAAAAAAAACCCTTGTAAAATAAATATAGCTGTTCACACTGAAGGGATGTCAAAGTCAGAGGAGGAAGGCAAATGGAGGCATTAGGATTTAGTACAAATTCAATGGTGATTTATATATGCACAGACTCATCTGCCTGACTCTAACAAAGCTGTCTGCTTTGAGAAAGTTTCCTTACTGTCTTTTACCTCTGTGTTAAAGCTCCTGAATGATGTAAGCAAGCTGCTTAGGATGTTATTTAAGTCCAGATGTTACCTATAGCTTGGCGCAAGCAGACGTGCTTTAGGACTCCACTAAAGCTTCAGGTATGCAGCACATACATACCATGAAGTCAATTCCCATACCTGTTCTGCAGTGACAATCCACCTGCTCTGATTTGTAAGGGTACCCATTCATGCACCTTAAAATGCTGTGTCAGCACTGGTTCATGATCACTGTTTAGTGCTTCAATGTTATTGAATCCTTTTCTTTAGCAAGAGGGACTCTGGAAGCGAAATTTGCACATTTAATATTTTGAGAGTCCCTGAAACAACTCATTCATACTAGCGTAGGACCATGCAACACTCTCTGAACTCATATAAGAAGGCTAAAATGAACCAAAATCATAATTTATTGCAGTATTAATATTGCTCAACACTTTAAATTGTTACATTGTTATTTTCTGATTGGGAATTTTATGCCTAGGGTTTTTTTAAATGGTACATTAATCTCTGAATAAAATTTGTCTTGCAAATGACATATTAATAGAAAGTTAGGAACAAGTGTGGGTCTTTGAGTGTGTTTTATGTAACAGTTTATATGTTCAGTACAGATCAATGACATGCTTTCTAGAGCTAAATGCCATTAATCCATTTACAGCCACTCACTGCAATGAAGAGAAATTACCATTGAAAGAGGCAATCGTATGTTAAGCAGAATTTCTCTGCTTCCATGCATGGTCTTGTGTTTTGAAAATACCTTTGCAAGTGTTTAAAGCCTTTTTTTTCTTCCTTTATTTTTTTTCCTTTACGAGGAATGATTTTGTTAGTAGTGAGGGTGCAGCCTGCCAATTGGGATGGGATGGTGGTGGTGGCCATGGCCATCCCTGCCCCATCACATGGGGTATCTCATCCTCACCCCTCCACATAAATTACATATTTCTACAGCAAACAAATGGCAGATCCACAATACAGAAACGTGGAGGCAGAAACACATTGTTTTGCATGGATAGTGGTTGCCACCAGATGTAAATAAATTAATTATAGTCCAGCACGATCAGTTGAGAAAAAAAGAGTATTGTCTTTTAAAGATCTGACGTATGTAAAAAGCATACAGGAACTTATTGTTAAATCTAAAATACAAATGGCTAATGTACGTTCTGTCAGAAGAATATACCTCTGATTTAAATATGTAAAGAGGAGAGGGGAGCTACCTGGCTGGATGATGATGCAATCAAAATGACTTATTATTTCCCATAAGTTGTTATTATAGTCAGATATGACTCCACCAAGTCATTTATATATTATGCTGCATGATAGTTCTTTTTTCTTCTTAAAGAGTGCATTTCTCAGAAATAAACTGTTTAAGCCAGGAACAGCAAAGTCTTTTGAAGATCATTGAAAATATAGGAGGACATTGTGTTTCCTGTCCTTATGTTAAACTTGGCATATTGATTTTTTCACACAGCTTGCAGCATAGAAATGTGATCTACAGCCATGGCAAGGCAGGCTAACCACATGTGAATTTGTTAAGTACTGCTGGACTAGCAAGAGTCATCAGGCTGTGCAAGTAGAGAGACTTCTGTAATTCTTTATTTATGACTTAATCAATTACAATAACAAATTTTTATTTTATTGGCTCTAAATAAATTAGCATAAATCATCCGCAGAAGTTATTGTTGCACATGCTTGCTCGTTTTCACAACATAATCTCTCTAAGTTAGCCATGTATGCAGGCAGAGCTGGAGTTGAAGTTAAGGATCAAATATGTAAAGATTCCATAAATGTAGTTAGCTACTGTTTTTTAGATTAGTGCAGAAAACTCAGAAAGGCGTAGTGCGTTCCTTAACTTGCAGGTTTTTATCTAAATTTGCCAATATTTTTCTTTGTATATCCTTTGCCTGTTTATTCTTTTGTTCTCTTTATGTTCAAAGATACCAAGATTATGGAAAGCCACCGGCACTGCAGCCTGCATTTAAATTTAGTTATGCTACAGCCACGTGGAAAGAGTTCTTCTGATGTGGGTCTGGTTTGCTCTTCTCTCTACATTATTAAACCTCCTTAAACACCTCCATTATACTGTTCACCTTGCTTGACTTCAAAGAGTCACACAGCTGTGTAGAGAGGGTGAGCCACAACTCTGCCGGGCTAGTTACCCGTCATTTCTTAGAAATGCTAATGCATTATGCACCGTGTTTATGAAGTTATCTGTTTGCTGTTGGATTGGAGGGACAGTTCTGCAGCCCCACAATCAAAACGATAAAATTTCAAAGACGAAGACAGCAGCTAAAGATATTTTGGGACTTGAAGTCACTGCTGTTCACCTTTTGAAACCTTTTCCACTCTCACCTCCCCCCTTCCCCCCCCCCCCCAAAACAAAAAAGCAAGAGAAAATATAATTAAATCAAGAGGTTATTTCAGGGGAAAGCAAAGTTGATGCTATTCCTGAAGAACCTCTTGAGTGCAGTCTCACTTTGTTGCTCATGAAAATTATGTGGATGAATGCCTGGCTTATCACTCAGAGTTTATTGGGAACTAATCTGTTCAAAATGTTTGGAATAAGCTAAAACCTGGCTTACTCATCTAATGAAAAAGGTCAAAACAGAGAAGAAAGTGCCACTGGTTTGTGTTAGGTGACACTATGCCCTGCTTGTCTAATTTGATTACACAGAGCCACTGAAGCCCCAGGCAAAGCTGATTTTAGCTATAATCAGCTTCTTAACCTTTTGAGAACTAACGTAAACACTACCTACCACTGGTTAATTATGTTGCTCTGTTACATACAACAAAGTGCAAAGGTAAAAGTGTAGAACTGCAGTAGCACATGTTGTGACAAGATCACTCCAGGGGATTACAGCCCACTGCATTTTATCTGCGCTCATTGATTTCTTTCTTAAAAATTAAAAATGGGCTATGAGCAGAGAGCATTGTTTTATCAGTTTCAGGCAGTGTTGCCCTGTTGTGCCACTGCCTCATCTTGAATTCCTCTTACGTGAGGGCTGGGCTGCTGTGATCGTGGATCTGGATTTTTTAATTATATAAGATTAACTTCGTTCTACTTGTTATTTGTAGTGAAGTATGGGTGTTCTCTTCCTCTATAATGAGCATCTTAGAGAATGTTTGGCAGGTGTACCACATCTTTATGAGACGACAGTCTCTAGATGGGGTAAATAGGATTAATTATATTTTCAGATATTGTGTATACATATTTGGCAGGAACCAAAAAGATGAGTCACAAAAACTGGCTTTCTGTAGGACCCTTGTATCCTGGTTTCCTATGTTTTTGTTCATACACCCCCTCTAGTTTGCCAGGAAATTTACTGCAGAGTTTTTAGGAGACTTCTAAGCCAATGGTCTTTTGGTGTATTTCAGATTTTCCTAATGCATGCTGATTTATGTTGTTTATGTAAGAAAGCCTTGATTTAGTCATCTTACATTCTTGCCACTTTTATATTCTTGCTGCTTGGAGGTAGCAAGTTGCCTCTGGATTTTCCACTCAGTAGAAACATACACATCTATTACTCCTATGTCCCAGTGTTTTTGTCAGCAGTGCCTTTGATCAGCATCATTCATGTCTGTCGGTCTGCCCAGAGAAGCACCTGTAATGAATTATCGCTACAAGCAGCATTAGCATGGGTGATGCAAAGCAGCCTCGTGCTGCCCATGTGCTCTGTTGTATCTCAGAGGGCATCATGGAGCTGGACCACCAGGTCTCAGGACCCTCACTGCCTTCTGCTTACATGTTTCCCACCAAAATTTGTAGTGGTGTATTGTAATAACTGATAGATTTGCAAGGATGAAGTTATGCCAAGGAAGTAGATGAGCTTTTGCTTGATTCAGATACTTATTTTATTAACTAAGATTAATAAAGCCATGGTGGCTAGAGTTAGTAAAGCAATAATACTAAAGAAAACACTACGTTCGCAAGAACAACAATAAATAATTACACAACACTTACACACAAAAAAATGTCACTGACACATGACTGATTTCAGTTATGTACAAGGTCAGAGTTGGTTTCCTTTCCTTGCAGGCAATATGGGTAAGGTTTACTGTACACATACATGTCTGTGTCAAGGTTATAGTGTGTTGAGAGGAAATTGAGCAGACTGCTAGCTTTTGAACATCAGAGAGGTACCAGACTCATTTACCTGACTCTGAGCACCGTGATGAGTGAGCCCTCAAGGTCTGGGCAGAAACAAGAAATAGCTCATGAATTTCTGAACGTGTTGATCATTTGGTCTTCATCTCAGGCTCCGTGGTGTTCTCCAGGAAAGGGGTATGCCTAAAGATACTGAGGCTGACTGTGACCTCTGCAAACAGCCTCTCTCTGTACAGGTTATTTCATGTCCCAGTGGCTCTTCACAGCCTACCAGCTGCCATGCACAGGTGGGTGACTTCTGCCTGTGCCTTGCATTTCCCTTGGGAAATGTGCAAGGAAGGCTTTGTAGGCACAAATATGACCTCATCTGTTGGTGGCAAATAATGTTTTCTGAGGTTTCACATGGTCTGCGTATTGCCTATATAGCCAGCATGTAACACTCTTTCCAAGCTGCTCTGACTATACCTGTCTCTTTGCTTTGATTCATAGAAGGAGGAAAAAACTAATTTCAAGTATTTGTTGTGTATGTCACCATGGCATCAGCTGTGTTTCCTGAAGTGATAGTAAGCTTTGTCTCTAGCAATATTGGACATCATTATTCTAAACTGAAGGGCTATTTTTCTATGTCTTTTTCTCCACAAAAAAAAAAAAAAAGTGGGATCAGATTCTCTCTTCTGGTCCAGCTTTCAGAACTGATTGGAAAAGGCTGCTTGAGGCAGGCCTGCAAAACCCATCAGCCTCCATATTCAGGACTAGATGTCCTCATCCTCTTTATTTCCTCAAAGTGTTCCAATTACAAGGAGATTTTGTGCAAAGTTTCTTCCATGGGAGTATCTGCTTTGCCCCAGAATTATTATCTGGGTGATACAATGTGTGGAATATTTTGAAACTTCACAAAGTGAAATATTTTGATTTAAGCTAAAGTACAGCTAAGTTTCATCTAAGCTGTTGTGGTTTTTTGAAAGTTAGGCAGAATGTCCCTCCAATAGCATGCTTTCTTTAAAATGGTGTTTTCCAGGCATTGTGTGTTCCTTGAAGATAATACCACCTTGTATCCAGTATGATCCGTGCTGAACAGATGTCTCTTCTTCTGCAATCACCTCTGTTTGCAGTCTTTTCTATCTTAACACCAAGGTCAAGCAGAGAGCTGAAGCCAGCTCCAAATTAGCAAGAGTTTTGACTGTTGCAAAGTTTCATAACATTAAAATTAGACCTTGGAAAGTAAGAGAATGTGCATAAGGTTTCTGGGAAATTTTACACATATGCATGTAAGTGGAAATGTATTCTGTAACTAGCCTTTCTCTCATCACACGTGATTGATGGAGATGAATTCCACATTTCCCAGGCCTGATAAGGCATGCTTACTTTCTAAAACTCCAAAATGAGTCATAGAAAGTTTTATTTGCTGGCATTTTCTGTGTCATGGGGTCTGTTTGGGTTGGACTCATTGCTTGGGATAGTACAAAGCAATGAACAGCAATAATGCAACAGAATTAGAGCTGTGTCTTTGCCTTCCAGATGGAAGCTTTTGGGTCCCCCTGCTTACTTTGTTTCTGGAATGCGTGGCACAGGCACCAGAGTCTGGCTGTGTCTTAATGAATTATGTAATTCTGTAGTTACTCACTCACAAAAGAAGTTAAAGACTTTTTGCTATTCCTGGTTATGCTCAGATGCAAGGCAAGGCAGTGCTGCACCAGTACTGCTCATGCCTTGACACCAGCAGCAGCTACTCTCCAGTCCCTCTTTGAGGGGCAGCCTTTCTTCCCATCAACCGCTACGAGACATGAAAGCACTGCTGCTCCCGACTGCTGAAAGGTACCGCGTGCTGCGCAGTACTGGGATCACAGCAATGGCAGATTTTGATCCAGATCTAGCAGAAGCGGGACCCCGAAGAAGAGGAGAGTGGCTTGTGCAGGGGTGAATTTATCAGAGGCTGCACAGAGTGGATCACAGAAGCTGGAGTCAAGCGATAGTTGCTTTTCCCCTCTGGAGAATAAATTGCTACCCTTTGCAGCAGCAGATAGAGGAAAAATCAACAATGATGTATTGCTGAAGAAAAGACAAACCTTTTACTGGAATGTCTAAATAAGCATGTAAAACTAGTGGTGAGGCTTCAGCTGGGAGACTATCTATGCTGTTGGGCAGAACAGCGCACGAAAGAAGAGATGGAACTGGAGAACCATCAAAGGGGTGGCACAGCTCTGCTATGAAGACAGGCTGAGAGAGAGTTGGAGTTGTTCAGCCTGCAGAAGAAAAGGCTACAGGGAGATCTTAGAACAGCCTTCCAGTCCCTGAAGCGGCTCCACGAATGCTGGGGAGGGACTTTCTACAAGGGCATGGAGTGATAGGATGAGGGTGAATGGAAGGGGGAAGATTTAGATTAGACAGTAGGAAGAAATTCTTCCCAATGAGGGTGGTGAGGCACTGGCCCAGGTTTCACAGAGAAGTGATGGCTGCACCATCCCTGGAGGTGTTCAAGGTCAGGTTGGATGAGGCTTTAAGCAGCCTGATCCAGGGGGATGTCAGGGGTTGGAACTAGACAGGATTTTAAGGTCCCTTCCAACCCAAACCTTTCTGTAATTCTATGATTCTATGAACCTGCAAGGGAAAGCAATGAAAGTGATGAAAAGCCTGGAAAATGTGGCCTTTGGAAAAAGGGTGAAAACACTGAGGCGGCTTAACCTAAAAAAAGAGGGTTGAAAGAAAGAACATGGTGGAAATCATCGGGTGTGTGAAAGTCTGTTGCAAAGATGAAAGGAACCGTCTGTTCTCCTCCTGCCTGGTAAATACTACGAAAAGGGATACAATTAAATCACAGCAAGAAAAGTTTGGGTTAGACACTAAGAGGAACTTTCTAATGATGTGACTAGAGGGCACTGCCTGCAGAGACTGGAGGAGGTTGGTAGGGACAGGTTAGGCAGGAGGTGCAGCTGGTCTTGTTGTGGGCCAGGACATGGACCCTAAGACATTTCCATCACACGTCTTTGTGACTGTACAAAAAAAAACAGAGAAAAAGTAAAAGCCAAGAGGATGAAAATCCAGATAATGAAACAATTCTCAGGTTCATCATTTTTAATCTGTTTTCACAATTTTGAAAACACGCTTTCTGTCTTTTTTAAACATATGATAAACACTGCACAATACAGCAAGGCAAAGCAGCTTAAAGCAATGTAGAATAGAAATATGTTTGGGGTTTTAATATTTGCAAAGATAATACATGGATGAAAGTTTGAATTTTGATTTCTGGTGCACGTGTTGGGTGATGTTATCTGTTGGTTTTGACAAGATACAGAGGACTAACAGTAACTGATCATAGAAAAACAGAATCATAGAATGGTTTGAGTTGGAAGGGACCTTTACAGGTCATCCAGTCCAACTCCTCTGCAGGAGCAGGGATGTCTTTAACCAGATCAGGTTGCTTAGAGCCCCATCCAACCTGACCTTGATAACAGTGTCCTTACCAGTCTGATGTACAATAGCACAAGAAGGTCTGTTGGGAGGTATTAACAAGGAAGACTCTATCCCTTGTTATTGGTTTTGATGTCCACAATGTCCCCGGTAAAGGAGGAAAGCAAGTATATCTCATTGCTGAGGTTATCAGTCACACACAGGGACTGAGAAATAAGCCTTAGTAAAATGTTTATGAATCCGCTTTGTGAATTTGCCAACCAGAAAAATCAAAAAAAAAAGGAAGAATCTAGATAATGCCATTTATACTCAATAAATGAACCTTTTGTACAGCACAGTAAAACATGGAAGAGTAAAAAGTGAAATCTTCCTTATGTTCATGCTAGTTCCAGAACCTCTTCAGGCCAGTGATTTGCAGTAAGTGAAATTAATAAAATAAATTAGGCTGATCAATTTGTTCCTGATCTTACAGCTTGTAAATAATTCTTTGCTGAGAACACTACTACCTTTAACAGCAACTGTGTGGGCTGGGGCCAGCTTCATTTCCACTCTGTTCCCAGGAAAGAAAGCAGCAAAATGCTCTTGCATTTGCTACATTTTATGGAGTGCCAGTGAATGGATTGGAATAATGATATGGCTGGGGAAAAAAAAATGTGCAGTCCAGATCAAAACAGTACCCTGGGAGCCTTTTATTCTACGTTTTTTTCCTTCCATGAGGTCAGATTCCCAAACTCCTGGGAGTTTGGACAGTGGGGATGCTTTAGTAAATGTGCAGTGAGAAAACTGCCAGATTGAAGGTTTCTTAAGTGCTACTGTCCAAAATCACCAGCCATGCTTGAAACTAGTAATTCTTGACAGAACATGCACTCTCAGTGTGTGACTTTTAGCTGCAGGGGGCAGAGCATATGCTTTAGTGCCAAAAAGTTGTTTGGGGTTTTTTTTATTGTGTTTGTGTCATAACCTCTTTTATGTTGTGTTTTTATGTTTTAAGTTCTTTTCCCGTTTCAGTCTCTGAGGCTTGCCATGAAAGCCCAACACAAATAACTGCAAAAAAAATCCTGAAAGGCTGCAAATCATTTAAGAATTTCTGAATCTATAATTGATTTGTTACATTATAGACTAGTTCAACACTTAGTACACACAGTCAGGAAGGGTGTCTTTTTCTTTTTTTTTTTTTAAGATTCAGTAAGAAAAGGCATTTTGACCCTACAGGATTTCTGTATAATTGCTTTTTTGTTCCAAAATATGCATCCTTCAGTCACCCGTGTATGATTTAATGAATTATTCCAAGAACTTCTGAGCACCTGGAGTTTCCATCACTCTTTATATCACTGGGACATGAAGATCCTGAGCATGTTTTTAGGAGGATCCCAGGATCTTGTGCGGTTCGACCGTTAACCACCTGACTGTGCTGAGGCTCACCCAATCAGCCTTCTCTGCTCCTTTGCTGAGGCTTCATTGAAATCATGTAGTCACAGAGGTTTTCAGAATGCCTCTCTTTGCTTTTTGGGGATGTCCTGAGTGATTTGCCTTGGTAGCAGTGCAGAAACTTTGCATGCAACAACTCCAGCAAGGACAGCAACAGTTTGAGTTTTGTTTGTGCCCAGAGTAGACAGTTAAAGGTGCTTTAGTGAACCTGGAGCAATAAAACAGACTGATTTGAGGGGTTTAACACTCTGATTGGAAAGCTGATTGCATGTGGGCTGGTTTGCTGCAGGAGACCTGTGCACAATTCCTGCTCTGCTATGGAGCAGCAGAATGTTTTACATTGAGTTGAAGACCTTTAAAGTACTCCTACTTAGATGATCGTTTTGTGCTAAGTTCAGTGGGGAGAGGGTTAAAACCCATTTGGCAGAGCCAGTGGAAGAGTTGGCTCTGTCGGATATGATGGGTAGAGGAACTGACCCACCAAAGATGTCATAAATTTATTAGAAGTGGCATTTGCCATGGCTTGGAAGAGCCATTGTCCAAATCTGTGCTTGCAAATTCCAGTTACATTACCTTTTCTATATGTTATACCTCATTGTCTCTTGATCTAATTCAGTTACAGGATCATGGATATGGTATTAGTATTGATAGCTGCATCTATTGTTTGCATATAAAGATGGTAGGGTCATCTCAGGACATCAGCAAGTTGTTACACCAGCAGTGAAGAAGTGCTTTCCACCATGTACAGTGTTGCAAATATCAGAAGCTAAGAACTATTTCCTTCTTATTTGTGGTTTTATAGGGAGGTGGTGGTGGTCTGTATTTTATTTGCAGATGCTGCAGTGAAGTCATCGGTTGCTGTCTTCTTCATATAAATTTCTTGCCCATCTTGCTGTGTGGAAAAAAAAGCAAAGCTCAGAAACAAGAATCCTTAAATCATTTTCTTAATCTCATGGTTTTTAAGTCATCCCCATTGTGAACTTTTAGGAGCTGTCGCAGGCAGAAATGCATTAGATAAAGCTGGAGTCGGAGGTTGAGCTCAGACTGCTCAGTCTGGGCGCACTTCACAAGCACGGCTCTGAGTACAGATCTTCTCCTCACTCAGGTCTACTGTGAGTGTCCTGAACTTGGCTGGGCAACGAGGAGGAGGGCAGCACCATGCATGTCTGCATTACAAAATGAGGGCAGTTTGCTTTGCTGGATAATACTGTATAATAGGCTCTTTCATGAAAATAGTAACTCACTAGCAATTACATTATACAGCTAAGCATTGAAGACAGATTTTACAAAACCCATTCTAAATTTGTCTCTTTGTTGTGATAGACAAGATGAATATGCAAATAAATGAACTGTCTGAATATTTTGTACTCTATCCCAGGCAATACTTGGAATTAAGAAACCATGTCAGTGGCTCATGTCACACAGAGCTGTCCACCTCTGTCTCTAGCAGTCAGCCTGTGGCAGAGCCAGGGCTACTTCTGTTTGCTGTTGGCGAAATTATATACAAAACATGAAATTAAAGTGTTTCAGCTGGCAAGTGCCCGCCTTCACAGCTTGTAGGCTTGGTCAAGAGTGACGTGGAGATAGACCAATGACGGTTTAACTGGCCCAGCCTCTGCCTCATCCCTTTGCCGACCACCTCATCTTCACCAAAGGCTACAGGGGTGCGTGTGTTCCCACAAGATGACAATCTTAAACTGCAAAAAAATAGCATTTGTGCTAACATGCTGGGTACATTCATTTCTGCTAATTCTACCTCCAGGGCTGTCGTTCCAGAAGAGGGGCAGGAGAAGCAGCAAAGAGCAGCAGCTTCTCAAACCCCTGCAGCTGAATCTGCAGGAAGCTCATGTGCTGGAGCCCTGAAATATGCTCCCCAGCCTGGGGCATTTTTCAGAGCATGTGTAGACATATTGTCAGGGTACATAAAAAAGCTTGTACTGAGGCTGCCTGTTCTGTAAGTGTTCCGAGAACAAGGTATTTCAGTTTCTAGGATTATAAATTGATGCTTAGTTGTTTACAAATGCAGATGCAGAAGAATGCCATTTGCAATACTACCAATCAGATTGGTAGTCTCAAGTTTAATTTCTTGTTGTTAGATTCATAACAGTCTACTGTTCTTGTTTATTTGTCTTTGTTTATTTTTTTTTAAACAATAGACAGTTGAAAACTCAAAGTTGGACAGTCTCTGGTTATGGTCAGTGCTGAACCTCTCTACCCTCCAGCTCCTTCTCTACACAAGGGGACTCTGCCTGGCTTGTGAAATTGTCTACCTTTGGTTCAAAACATTCTTTATTTAGAGGCAGTTTGTTTCCTGGTCACTCCAAAGATCTCAGGGTGCACCAGCAAACAAAAGCACTGCCTACTATAGGCATTTCATGACAAACGTGGATCACTTTCCTTAAAGTCCTAGAGTGGGAAAAGACGTACTTTGGTTAGATCAGGTCCAAGCTGAGCTTGTATCTCCTCTTGTCGTATACAGCTTCTTGACAGTGCTAGTCTGCTTGCTCTGTCTACAAGGTTTGACACATTAAAAAAAATAGACTGTGCCTGTAACTCCTTTTATTTAACAAATTAAGAAAATCAGCTACAATCGCCATCACAGCGATTCCTTTCTGATCTGACACACAGCTTTACACAATGCTGCCAACCTTCAAAGCAGTTCTGCAGATTATTTTCTAAAAGACTGTTGAGGAACTCCATCGTTTTTGCTTTCGCATCTTCTACCAACAAAAAATGGGCTCCTTTGAACACTGTCTTCATCTGTGCAAAGAGGGAGCCAGGTCTGGTGAACAGGGTGGATGCTCAAGCACTGGGATTCTCAACTAGGTGCATCCAGGTCTGCAGGTCTGGTCCCCAGGGCTTTTCCGGGGGGTATGGGGTCATTGGTAGCGTGGGACTTTTGGGGGTCACATTTCACTGGAAAGCTTTCAGTCTGTGGGGTGCAAGAAGTTAGTACTAACCCAGCTCCATGCACGTAGTGACCATGTAAGAGGGTTTTGGTCCTAGAGTCGTGCTTTGATGGTGAATGTTGTATTAAACACTGCACAGGTACCACATCTCTTTTGCTTACCCGTATGGTCCAGGCATCCCAGCACGCCACATCCCTTGGTTATTCCTGCTCCAGGTAATTTTTCCCCACTGACTACGTGGGCCAGGTTGGTCTGTGAGTGGGAACTGGTGAGTTGGACATCTGTAGGAAGAAGGCTGTGATCTGTAAAGAAAACAAAAAAAAGCAGAACCATTCAAGTGGTTTATTTCTGTGGAGGGTTTTCTTTTTCTTCTAAAGCTGTTCACTCACTGCCCTTGTCTCAGGTGATTCCCAGCTTTAATGTAAGAAACACAAAGAAAACAAACCTTCTTGAACAAGAAAGGTCAAGAGGAAATCCAGTTCGACTAAGGGGTTGTATCCTAAGCTGTTATAATATTGAATCAGGGAAATGTGAGCCTGGAAGTTCCCTCAGGTGGCATAGCCCTTTGCCAGGCACCAGAATGATAAAGCTATAGCTTGGCTGTCAGGTGCTTTTTTATACATAGGTCTATATGTTGGCTCTGTGGTGCGATGGAGAGCCCTGCGTGGGGCAGAAGGTTCCAGATGCTGATACAGTCTTCTAAGGACAATGGTCCTCATGGACCTATCTCTGCTGTCTCCTCAAAATAGTCCTTTTCATGTATATTTTCTGATTAGTCGTATGTAGTTTCCCCTGCCTTTCTGCACCCCAAGGCAAAGAGGCCTCACGTGAGCCAACAGCTCACCAGAGTCAACAAGAAACATGCCACTGGCAACAACCAACTCTTTGGACAACCTACACTCAGCCATCAGGACTGATGACAAACCTTCTCTTCCTTTGGAGGTACCACATCATAGACTTTGAGACCTAGGTAGGAGGTAGGCTGTCTGAAAATATCTCCTATTTTCTCCATGCTTTGCTTCCCTATCCCTAAAGCACAGATGCCACTACACTGCTATGGCAGCACATGTGATCATGGAATCAATGATTTGGGTTGGAAGGGACCTCAAAGCTCGTCCAGTTCCACCCCGCTGCCATGGGCAGGGACACCTCCCACCTAATGAAGCTGCTCAAAGCCCCATCCAACCTGGCCTTGAACACCTCCAGGGATGGTGCAGCCACGACTGCTCTGGGCAGCCTGGTCCAGGGCCTCCCCAACCTCACAGGAAAACATTTCTCCCTAAGATCTCATCTTAATCCCCCCTCTTCCAGCTTCAAACCATTCCCCTTCGTCCTGTCTCTGCATTGCCTGATCAAGAGCCCTTCCCCATCTTCCGTGTAAACAGGATCCAGGTGGTGGAACATTCGGATTGTATGGCAATAAAGGCAGAAAGACCTAGAGTGTATATCTCTTTACTGTATCTGAGGTATTTATTTTGGAAGAAGGAACCACATTAGGAAAGTGGCTTTATCAAAATCTTGGCCAGCTGCTGTTGAAAACTTCAGCTGAAATTTATTGGATAGCGATAAAAAAATCAAGATCAATTTCCTGTCACTGCTGGTAACGGGAATGCACAGGATATGAGGATCCAGAAAGGAAAATGCTGAAAAAAAATTGTCTGGCCCTGCCCATGTTGGTCTTGTACATTTGATGTACAGGAACTGAAACATCAGAAGTGATTGAAAGTGTATTTGAAGATGTGTAACCTGTGGCAGACCTTAATATGTACGAATGAGAAACTGAATAAGTATTTACTACTATGATCATTTACAGCAAACAAGTAAACTGTGCAATACCCTTTGAAACAGTAAAATAGAAAAAATTTAAAAATCTATAATTTTAATCAAAAGTTTGTTTCAGTCATTGAAATTCTGTTATTGCTGCTTACAAACATTAAAGTCAATCAAAACATCAGTAGCCTGCAAGATCAATATTTTTAATATGTTTGCATTGCAGTGCTGCAGATTTTTGGCTAATGGATCTCACCCATATTGATTTCCATGGGAAATGTTAGTCTGATACTGAAATAATTAAAAAAAAAAAAGGCAGGGATTATTGGTTTGGAATTTTGAAGGAGATAGAAGTATAAAAATTGGTTATTGACTGAATTGCTTGGGGTGAATGAACCTTGGGCGCTTGCAATAAACTTGTAGTACAGAGTCATTACCAAATGCTACCTTAGTCCCTTAAACCTAAAATCAGTCAATAACCTATTATAACAATGCAAATTGTGGTGAAATAACATAGCGGGTCGTTTTTGAAGCAGCAGGATATTCATAAACATCTACATGCATACATGGACGGATGTATTAAACCATCTCTGTGATACGCACAACAGCTGATTTTCAAGTTTATTTTAATATATTGAGTTTTTGTTGGTATTAATGCAAAATGGTTGACTTAAAGTAATTGTTTTAAATAAGCTTCATGGCTCTGTGACTATGAAAATGCATAAAAATACAGTAAAATATTATATACAAATGCATAATCAAGTATATTCAATATTGTCCTAGTTCTGGATAAAAGCGGGGGGGTGGGGGGGAGAAGATTCTCTTTATTCTGTGTTTCTGGGGTAGGGGGGGAAGCCTGTAAGCAGTGATTACCCTGAGCCTGCATAGATGACCTGGACCCAGACAGTCCTCACCCATGTCCCACCACTGTCCTGCCTGGTTTTGCAGTCCGTATTCATCACCTTATTCTATATGTATTATGGCTTTGCTTACTGAGAATAATTCTTCTCTTTTTAAGAGGGGATTCTCTTGAACCTGAGAAATACACTGTTCTGTGGTACCTGGTGGAGTAAATCAGTTCTCTGTTGTAGAATATACTCCGCATTCCCAGACAGGGATGAGTTTGCCACGGGTCAGGCAAAGTGTAACTGGCCAGAATACTAATTTTTATTGACAGTTAAATGAAACACCTGAGCAAAGAGTTGCCTTTTGGTTCCAGCTTTAGAAACACTCTGAGCCTCTTCTTTGCTCTGCACTGGGGACCAGTAGCTCAAGTGTTTCTGCTAAAAGTGGGTACTGCAGTATGCAAGCTGTCGAGTGAAATATATTTTCATCTGAGCTGTATAAATATTTAACAAGTATATACTAACAGGGCAATGATAACTCAGTGCCTGTGATAGCATGGGAAAGAGGGGTTGTGTTTATGTTTTATTATTACAAAGTCATCTGTGGGCATTTTCAGATTTTTTTTCCCCCTAATTTGTTTACTTTCCTCATACCTGATAGGGAACAAAGTGGATTACTAAGTTGCAGTGCTCTGCTTGTGTCAAAATATAAGAAAATACACCATATGCCAAGCTCAGCAGAAATCTGGTAGAGTTAGGATCGGTAATTGGTGCCTCACTTTAACTACAGATGTCTGACAACACGCAGGTTGCTGTATCCCGCCGGAGTCTCAATGGATTGGCACCTTTTGGGAATAACTACTAATGAAGTCTAAAATTTCTCAGTAAACTTGTTAATAGGAGTCTCATCGTTGGCAAGGTACCTCTGTAGTTACTCATCAAGTCACGTAGTCTCTGCATAATTAACATCCTCCAAATTGCTGGAGCCGCTTATTTAGGCCAGAGGGATGCACGTGCTGTCAGTGGCAGGGCTGCAGTGGGCAGAAGTCCCTGCTACTGCATGGGATCCCACACTGCCGTGGGGATCAGGATTGAGCTGGTTTTGTGCCTTCTTCCTCCCTATTTTGCCTTGAGTGAAATGGATTTCAATTTTCAGGTCTTCTTCACCAATTTTGTTGGGTTTTAGGTCAATATGAAGCAACATTTCAGAATAAAGCTTGCCTTATTTTCCACTTCTACATGTGAGAGTTTGGCTACTTCTGTTTTTACAAAATAGAAGTTTTAGCATTAAGATGGAGGGCCTCGCTAAACTGAACTTATAACCCTCTTGCAAAATATGATTGCATAAGCTGTTTTTCACTGAGAAATGTCTGAGCAAGTAGTTTGTAGGAAAAAAAATAGATAAGAAATATTATCTGGTACCCTTCTGGTATAGTACAAGATATGCTTAAGAATGTAAGGACATAAGAGCAACAGGCTGGGTAAGAAATTTAATATTTAAAAATTAGCCTAGTAACGGCTTTGTAACTGCTTTGGGATAGGCTGTAAACTTTGGGAGAGGATGGTCTTGCTTTGAGGTGAACGATATGAAGACTGTGGGTTTTTTGACAGAGGTTGAGTGCTTCTTGTTAGAAGGAGGTCCTCCCACATTTGCAGTCACGAATTAATAATAATTAATGCTGCTTCACAAGATGCATGCCTCAGTTTACCTATGTGACTCATGAGCATTCTCACATACACCCCAGAAGTGTTGGTGTGTGTCTCTATTCTGTCATTTGTAAAAGATCCAATGCAAAGATGAGAAATATTTCCTAAAAACAAAGAAACATAGAATCATAGAAACCTTTGATCTAGTTAAATCTTTAAATCTTAAAGCCCATCCAGTTCCAAGCCCCTGCCATAGTCAAGGACACCTCCCACTGGATCAAGCTGTTCGAAGCCCCATCCAACCTGGCCTTGAACACCTGCAGGAACAGGGCAGCCATGAGTGCTCTGGGCAGAAGTAAGGGAAGATAAAATACTCATTTGTAAAAATCACTCTTCCTCATGGCTTGAAACTTTATGAAGTTAAAGTACCTTAATAAGAAATAATAATTCACTTTTCTTCCCCATCAGAGCAGAGTCTAAAAACATGCAGGCAGAGGTGGTGAAAAAGGGACACAACAACTTCTCCACTCCTGGTGTTTTAAATATCATCTTTTCTTAATGAGAAAAAGAAAAATGTTTTAAAAAGAAATAAAAATAGTAGTCAGTCCCCACCCACTTATTTTTGCAGATTTTCTAGCCCTTTTGAGTTCAAGACAGAGGAAGTTGAAGTTCAGGACATTTCCTGAAGAAAGCAAATAAATCCAATAACGCTGTGTATTTTTCCAAAATATAAAAAAAAGACCAGCTATTATAAACTGTAAATAAAAAAATATATAAGACCATACAAAAATTTTAGAGTCAGAACAAAGGAGAATAAAATATTCTTTCTGAATTCTGTAATCATGTGCAGAAATGGTCATAATAGAGGAGGTTATTTTGATAAACTCATGGTTCAGTTACGGAGATAATACAGGCTGCAGTGACTTCAGAAACACAAAGTAAAAAAATTATAAAAAAACAGATAGCACTCATAAAATGTGGGCTTTTTTTCACAGACAAGCACAACTCAGCTCTGTTTTTCCCAGAGGAGAAGCATGTTCCTTAGTATGATTTGAAATAAGCATCTTAAATCTATAATCTGATTGTACATACTGCAGAAAACTGCTACTCAAGTGCACTGTGTGTGTGTCTACATGCACCCAAGTATCAAAGGGGAGCTGGCATGTCACACCATCAGAGACTTTTTGCCTCTGTTTGCAGAGTCCATATCATTCATCATTTGTTGCATAGGTTATTCTTTAGAGTGACCTCACCTGATACAGAAAATGCTGTTTGGGAGCTTGTTAATGTGTTATACAGCTCTGCAGCAACCTATTTTGTGTTCTTAAGTAATGGAGTTTGGAAACATAAATTGTTCACCATGGCCTCAGCTGAGGAAAGTACTTGAAGCAAGATGCCACAGGACATTGGGTGCCGTTGTGTAAGATTAAATTTAGTGCAAATCAGCGATGTACAGCATCCTGCAGGACTGAAGCCTCAGTCGTATTCACTGAACTTAATGCATGCTGAAATTTTGCAGGTATTTTAAGCAAAATGTTCAGATCTGTAGGCTTCAATTATGTTTGTACTCCCATATGTGGAAAATGCTTAATTCTGGATACAACTGCTAATTTCCTGTTTTGTGATATGCTGTTACATTTGAAATCAGGTCTTCCAGACAGGTAGTTTATGTGCACCTGAATAAGATTTAAAATAAGGAACATGTGTCAGTTAAGTGGATATTATGATTTCTAGTGTAGTCAAATACAGGAAAAGTAGCAAATCTATGGCAGCTGGGCAGATTTATCATCTGACCCAAGAGTTGGTATTCTGCTTTAAGCCAGAAGTCTATGCAAGAGTATAGTTTTTTAGTCAATAGAGTAAAATATTTTGAACTTTTTAAGTTTTGGGAAGTTAGCAGCTCCCTTTAAAAAGGAAAACAGAAATACCAGGCAGTGAGTGTGCAGCAGCGTAGCATTACAAAAATACCTCCAGAGGCATGAGTGTTGGAACTGCATCACCATCTCATACTTCTTTTACTCCCCCTAATTCCTCCTTTCTGTCGTAATGGGGGAGAAATTGATTCCAAATGTGTTTTCTTGACCCCCTACTCCATACATGTTAGCGCCTAACCTTAAGCGATGTTTCTACAGTCTCGCCTGTATTTACTGTAATTATATGCATAATGTAGCATATTATTGTCTGGACTTCCTGTTTAATCAGTACAGAGCTTCTTACAAGTGCAGCTGAAAAGGGCAAACAAAATTAAAGCTTTATATACCAAAACAAGTTTGATTTGCTAAGCTCCCAGCATTCCAAAGTACACAGATTTGTTCCACCAAGTTTTGCGATGGCTTGCAGATGGGCAATGATTAATCAGAGAGCTAACTGTGAAGTAGTTTGCAATTAAACTGGAAAGCTCTGAAGCATGCTAATTGAATCAGAAAATTAGAGACACTGAACAGTAATTGGCTATTTCTCATGCAGCAGGTGCCAGGCCACTCATCTGTGGAACAAGGTATTTAAGGCGCATTAGCACTAGTAAAAATACTTCTTGTTATGGAACAGTTAGATTTTCTGCTCATTTTCACCATGGATGTCAAAACACACAGCTGTGATGTCTGGTGCCCACAGCTCGTGTCACAAGAGTTTGAGTGGGGTTGTCATGAGCTTACACATATGCAGTGCCGCAGGCCAGGCTGAAGTTGGGGTTTCTGAGTAACTTCCTCATGGATGAGCAGATCCTTCCTTTTTTTTAAAGAAAAAAGTGAACACAGCATGGTGTTTTTAATGGTAGCAGTTTGAGTTGCATGGTTGATCATCACATGCCAATTAAGACTTCCAGGCTGTGGAGAGATCAGATCTGAGCCTTGAGGTCCTCCTCTATAAACCAGGGTCATTCCTGCAAGAGTTTGAGCAAGGTCATCAAGAACCTCCATACATACAGTGTCGCAGACCAGGTTGTAATTGGGGTGCCTAAGTCACTTGCTAGTCCTTGTGGATGAGCAAAGCCCTCCTTTTTTTGAAAGAAAAAAAGTAAGAATAGAGTGATGTTTTTAATGGTAGCAGTCTGAGTTATGTGGTTGATCCTTATGTGCTCATAACACTTTCAGGCTCTGCGACTCGGGGTCCTCCTCCATAAACCAAGGCGATGCTTGCCCTTCTGCTGCCATGCCCTTTGGAAAAGTGATGTACGAACACTCAGTAACACCGGCATGTGTTTTCACTCCACCATTCTGCTTCTTGGTCTTTTCGGGGGGTAAAAAAAAAAGAGACTTTTTTCTGTGCGCTGCTTATGAATGTGGAGATTAGTGGAGTGTGGATTACTGAGGTTCTGCGAATTGCATTAATGAGGCACCATCACTTTTGTTTCGTTTTTCTACAGATTTTTTAAAAAAATCTTAAGTTTCTCTTTGAATATTAGTTGAGGGCATGAACAGTATAAATCTAATACTGCTGTGAGCTTAGTAGATGCATAAAGCCAATTCATATCATGTCTCAGCATGAGTTTATATCTTCTAATTAGTACCACCATTTTATAGAGAGCACATGCAATGAAAGTTTGTTTGCTGTGCCAACAGGGACCGGAGCACATACAGTAGTTTTGCTATAGTAGAGTGATGGTGCTGTATGAGCACAAACGACTTGTAGCCTGAGCAGTAGGTAACCACAAAAAGAGTGGGATTTAATAAGTGGAATGGTGGAGAGTTTTTACGGAGATATAACCATTTTCAAATTAGACTGGGTGGGGCGCGTGATTTCTTTCTTCACAACTAATTAGAGCTTGGTATGCTTATTAGTGGGGGAAAAAAGTATTAAAGTACAAATGCAGTGCATCATATTACTGTGAGTATCGAGAAGCAGAATATTACAATATTCAAATGCTAATCATATCACTTAGCAGATGACTGCAGAAAGTAGTGTATTTGAACTGAGACATAAATTATAAATTGTAAACAGTGCATAGGGGATATGTTATAACTGTGTCTCATTTAAATTAAGACAGGGAGTTTTCTCTGAAGCAGATTATGTGCCTTCATTAAGTTTTAAAGTCCCCTCTATAATGTTTTATTAAGATCACTTGGCACAGCGTTTCCCAAACTGGATGTTAGCAATATGTACTGGTGGAAACGGCCGCAGCGGTGGAGGTGGTTCAGGTGCATTGCTGCACTTCATGGCTTTAAATGCTGTTTGCATACTTTCCACCCAAATGCTAGCACATGAATGCTGGTGACTTTTCCATCTAATACCCCTCCCCAAAAATCCCAATGCCTTTGCTTTCTTTACTTGAAAGCAGCTCCGAAACATTTACATGATCAATGTTTGTGGCTGGAGGGATAAAGTTTGCTCTTCCATGGACAAGTGAGAACATATTGATCATTTTATTCTATTTGCTATTTCTAAATTCAATATACCTCTGGAGTCGATAAGCGAGATCGAGAGCATATTCTTTTTTTGTGTGCCTGCTTGTAGCTTGTTCTCAAGATCCAAGATACATTTTTGATTAATCACGAATGCTCTGGGGTCATGGAGAGCAAATGTGTTTGTGGAGTGTCAGCTGATGCTGTCAGATAAATGTCTTAAGCTTAGCCAGGGTTCATGCCCCAGCTTTAGGCTGTGCCAAATGTCTCCCCTTGTTGAGGCAGATAACAGCTACACTGGAGGCGACTGAGCTGTTTGTTCACGGAAAGGGCTGACCTTGCCATATGGGGCTACAGTCAGGTGAAAAAAACACCAGCAATGTTTTAATTGAAACTTTAAAAATCTTAACTTTATTCGTTTTCCCCATCTTCAATGCAAACGGGGTTTGCATTCCAGCACCAACACTTGTCCTTTTGGCTTCTCCAGTGGCTACCTGGCCACTGTGGTCTTAGTGCGTCCTTCTGGCTGCAGCTGCAAGCCTCCTCTGATAACCTCCGTGTCTTCTGAGAAACTTCTGACAAGGTATTTTCACATGGGGCCCAAAGACGGGGGAAGCCCTGCCAGCAAATATAAACATTTTTAGGGGCAGTTCACATACTGGTTCCCGGAGTCTCCCCTAATCTCAAGCTGGTGGCCCAGCGAGGGAGGCGTGTGAGAAGGATGCTCAGCGGTGTCTCCCCTTGTCCATAGCAGCCTTTTAGCATCACCTTTGGTTCATCCGTGGTGGTTGGTCCTCTGTAAGGAGTTATCAGGCACAGATAAAGATGAGCAACATGATTGCTAAGCCAACGCCTGGAGAGAGCTCACTGCACCAAGGCTGGTTTGTATCGCTGAAGGCAAAAAGATGGATCATATGGCAGTGCATAAATAAGTGAAAACTCCCAGGGCTACTTGTGGGCATTTGTTAAAAACCACCTCAAGTCGGTGCTTTCGCTACCTCCCAACTCCCCAAAAACATGTTTGTTCTTTGCTCCAAAGATTACGCTCCGCTTTTTCTTTCCTCTCAAGAAGTTCATACTGTCATGGGTAAATCATCAGGGCTAATTAGACACAATAATACTGCAAAAAATTTAAAAAAAAAGATATAACACATCTGTCATGAACTCCCACCAGATCTCTTGGAAATGAGACATTTTTAATATTTTATGCTGAACACAAAATATCTTGAGGAAATGGTTTTATATTCTGTGTACCAAAACAAAACCTTCAGTGTCAAACGAGTAATACTGCCTAAGCAGCCCCTTAAATGCTGTTATTCCAAATCTCTCTGCTCCTAAAATATAAATTTCATTTTAATAAAATGTGCTCCATGTGAAAAAAGAGAAGTTGCAGGGAATAATGAAGAAAGTGCAATGTATGTCTGAAATTTTATTTGAAGCCTGGAGTGCACCCTGATACTGGAACAGACATTAACATTTTTACAGAGAGCCTTACAAACAGAGAATTATTTTTTTAATGAGATGTTTTGAGCTCGCATCTAAATCAAATTAAATGCAAATATTTTCCACTTTAAACTCATTTTAACTAAACCTCTATCTGCTTTTGTCCTAAAAATAACTTTGTCTTCCTTAAAACAATATTTAACCTAGAGGTTTAAATTGTGTTCTCCCACTGTATGTTATTAGCAGTTAAATGTTTTTGGTTTGCATAATTTCTCTGCTGTATGTACAGGGGAGGAGTGATGGTGCATGTGAGAAAGATACATTTCAATACTTTTAATGGGTGAAAGTTAAGCAAATCCCTGTTCCATGTTTATTCTTGGTGACAGGCTGCAGATTAATAAAAATACTTACCTGAATGACAGCAAAATGCACTTAATCAACTTTCATGAGTCTCAATAAAGTTCCAAATCATTCATATAAATACCTAGCCTGAGAAATGTTCTTTAAATAGCTTGATAATCCTTATTAAAAAGAGGAATATATCCAACTTGGCACATCTGTGAGTATTTCTGCATGATCACCGTGTTATACCTGATGTGCAAAAGTACATCTCTACTCCAACATGGTATTTGCATACATCATTTCTCCAGCTTTTTTTCCCCAGGACAGCCACTACTGGCAGCTGGTCCTCTTGTACGTTTTAAGCACCACTACATCTTATAAATTGAAGGAGCCCTGTGTGAGGGAGGGAATGCTCAGCACCTTGGTTCAGGAGATGGAGGGAGAGTCTGAGCAGAAGTGACTCAGAGCAGGTTTGGATAACCATCAGTTTGCGGCAGTTCTTCATGTCAGCTTGAAGGGGGAATCATATTATATTTATATAATTTATAAATATATTTGTGTCTATATATTATTTATATATTAATATATTTTTTAAATAAATTATTTTTGTATCTATATATGGCTGCCCTCAGGCTCAGCTCAGCTGGAGAGGCAGGGTGGGAAAGGTGAATGAATAAATAAAATCATTGATGGAATTAAATCAAAGAGGCAAAAGAAGTCTTTATCAGCAAATTTATCAGTGCAGTTGTGCTAAAGGTCTCCTGCAAACATTTTATTGACCCAGGTCCAGCCTCAAGTTATTCCTTATAGGGGACATAGCATTACTAAGATATTAAATATTTGGATTAACCCACCCAAATTATGAATTACATTCTTCTTTATTGTTTCTTCCTGGTCCTGCCGTTTTTCCTTCTGGTTTGCAAATTGTCTAACTAAGCGTGAATTCCTTCAACAGCTGCTGAATCAGATCATAGCCAGCTAAGAGTGGAAGAAATGACATTAAAATGTAAATGTTTTAGGCAATCTTCTACCACAAGTGAATTTCTCACCGATACAACTGGGTTGGTCCAGCATCAGAAGGCAACTCAGAATGACTTCTGCCCATTTGTCTGTTATTTATCCAAGGAGTGGTTGCGTTAGCGGGGTTGGTCCATGAGTTGAGTCCGCTGATGGCTTTTAATTAAACATAAAGAGAAGAGGAGATTACATTGCTTGTTGCCAGAATATGACTTTAGTGTAACTTACATGGGAATGAGTATTTTTGTCATTTTAGCACCTCTATAGAGGCAAGAAATATTTACTTTGCTACAACTAGACTCTGTGAGAAAGACTGGCCATTTTCTAGCTACAGAAGGAACTTTAAGCTTATAGAGGAAGATGGAAACCAAGCTAAGACATTGCTGTGCTTAGAAGTCCCAGATAAGCATCTGTCAAATCATGTTTGCAGAGGAGGTGTCTGATTTGTTCGATAGAAATGTGAGGGACTTCTGTCCTCTTGACAGTAACCTGGGCTCTCTGGGGCAGGCTCTGCTTTCCTGTAGAAATAGAAGAGGCAAGGTACAAGCTTCCCTTCAACTAATCAGGGCAAATGAGGGCAAAGCAAGTATGTATATTCAAATGCTAGAAAGATAAACTCTCATGAGTGTGTGCCAGAAGAGAAGAAGCTGACACCATTGACTTCTTGGACCTGCATGCCAGGAGGGTCAGTCAAGATGTAATCCTTCTCAGCTGCGAACACAAATGCAAACCTCCTTTTTGTTTCTACTGTCTACCTGTGCTGGGGACAAATTCAGAGCTTCTGCAGGTGCCTGCAAAAGGCATTTCTTGACAGGAACATCAAAGGGTGTAAGCCACCAAAGCAGGTTCCCACCATCAACATCAGGGTTGTTTTGGGTAGATACTTAGCAACAGTGTTTTTACAGCAGTTTTCGGTTGGCCCTGTTAAGAGAAACCACTAGGTGTTTGGTAGAGCTTCATGACACCTCATCCACCTTGGCAGTGACACATGCTCTGGGTCTGCCCTTCCCTTGGTGTGGTCTTCTTAACACATTTGGCAGAAGAGATACCTGCCTGCAAACAGTTTCAGTGTGTCTCCTACGAGTCTGCTTTTTTCCAACTTGAAACAGCTTACTGTGCTTAGAAGTGACCTCTCTTCATCATCCAGATGCTAATTCTGCATGACATGACAGTCATCCCTGCTTTCACAGTCCAGGATCAGTTTCTCCATGGAGAGATCTCCCTGGACATGTTGCAACCATACAGATGACTCACCTAAACTATGGCAAGAGCAGAACCAGCTGGATGCAAGTTCTGCTTCAAGACAGCTTGGCAAGAGAGTTACAGGCAGGTTATGGTAGGCACTGTGCAAAGTCAAGTCTCTGGAGGTGTTCAAGGCCAGGTTGGATGGGGCTTTGAGCCACCAGATCCAGTGGGAGGTGTCCCTGCCCATGACAGGGCGTGGAACTGGATGGGTTTTAAGGTCTCTTCCAAACCAAACCATTCCATGGTTCATTTTGAAATCTAATATATAAAAAAGAGGTGATGAGCAGATACAGTCAAAATCCTATTGCATGGTGTGACAGTGACAGTGCTTGTGAAAAGGACCAGCAGCCTGATTACTCTGATTCTTTGCAGGCATTTCAGCAAAGAGAGCTTTATTGAAGAACCTAAAGGAAGTTAAACACGTAGGTCTGCAGAAGCTTATGAAAAAGATTGCACAAGTCTTTGGAGGGATATGTAATAAGATGACCAGAACCAGGAGCGAGACTGAAATTACATAGGCTAGTTAGGCAGCAGTCAGGATGGTCATGTAAGCCTGTGTTAGTAAATTAAAGTGACTGAGAATAGTCCTGAGTGTGGGGATGCAGCTGCATGTGTTTTTATGTTCCTTACACAGTTGCTGGTGCAGCTTTGCTCACACCAAGTAATTGTCTCCAGGCATAGTTGTGGAGCAAGGGTTCCCTTAGGCTGTTCCCCAGTGGCTGCTGGATGCCATCACGCTGTTTTGGGGTCATGAGGGAGTTTAGGGAGGACAGACACAGGCCTTTGGGTGCCACCTGGATGCAGTCCCCAACAATGTTCCTGGTTATGTTTAATTTATCATCATAGGCAAACCCCGTGGGCTCTGAAAGTTGAAAGAAAACTTCTTTCTGTTAGATGTAATTAAGAAAGCAGAGCGAAGGAAGGATGCAAAGAGAAGAGTGCATGGTCAAAGCTGCACCATATGAAAAAAAGATCTTTATGGTGTATTCAGGAGTATCTGCAGGGCAGGGGTTTGTTGGCAGGACCAGAGGAAAAGGCAGAACATGGTCAAATCAGTGAGCCTAGGCAGCAACACTGGCTTTGATGAATTGGGTGAGAATGGCCAACCGTATCCTTGGCTGTATCCAAAGCAGCATGGCCAGCAGGGCGAGGGAGAGGATTCTGCCCCTCTGCTCCTCTCTCATGAGACCCCACCTAGAGTCCTGTATCCAGTTCTGGAATCCCCAATATAAGAAGTACATGGAACTGTTGGAACAGGTCCAGAGGAGGGCTCTGAAGATGATCCAAGGGCTGGAGCACCTCTGCTATGAGGACAGGCTGAGAGAGTTGGTATTGTTCAGCCTGGAGAAGCGAACACTCCAAGGAGACCTCATAGCAACCTTCCAGTACTGAAAGGGGATCCAGGAAAGCTGGGGAGGGACTTTCTGAAAGGGCCTGGAGTGATGGTATGAGGGCGAATGGCTTTAAACTGGAAGGAGGAAGATTTAGATTAGATGTTAGGAAGAAATTCTTCTTGTTGAAGGTGGTGAGGCCCTGGCCTAAGTTGCCCAGGGAAGTTGTGGCTGCCCCATTCCTGCAGGTGTTCAAGGCCATGTTGGATGGGGCTTGAAGCCCCTGATCCAGTGGGAGATCTCCCTGCCCATGGCCGGGGGTTAGAACTGGATGGGCTTTAAGGCCCCTTCCAATCCAAACCAATCCATGATTCTATGATTAACACAATGGCAGCAGCCAACATGAGCCAAGTGTTAGTCCCAGAAAACACAGAGAGCGCATGAGACTTGATGTCAATGACAAAAAAACTGTTTCATGTTGGATTTTTACCTTTGTTTTCAGTGTCCGCTAAAGGCATGCATTTAACAACAAAAATGCAACTCTTTCAAAGCTGAATTTCTTATTATGATTATGTAAATGTTGCAAGTTGATTAAGTCTTTGTAGTTATGTTTTGGCTCATAGCAACATCTTTATCAGCAGCATAATTCATACTGCAGCAGTTAGTATGACACTAGAGAGAAGTATCAGTTTATTTCTTAGAGCTAATTGGCTTCACTACATAGTTCAAAAATCATTGGCATCTAGTCAAACCCTGCTCACAGAAAATGTGCCATGCTAATAAACTCAGATCTGATACTAGCTGTATTGCTATTAAATTTAAATGAATGCATATCCCACCTATATCATTATTTTAAAGCTGTGTATCCCAATGCAAATGCTAGACCAGTTGGTTTCAGAAGGTTTGTTTTGCCTATTAGGTACATGATTGTCGCTCGCATAGCATCCTTTTGGAAATGCAAAATCAATGTTTTTAACCATATTTTTCCTGTTGTGTATTTTAAGAAGGAAAGACATGTAATGTAAAGCATTCTTACTAGCAGGTATGGTCTTGGAGAGGTTAAACAAAAGATGGGCTGGATATAACCTCAGTAAAAATGTGCAGTTGTAAAGAATAGCAAATTAGTATAAAGAAGGAAAACATCCATTTTTACTTTACAGTTCGGTTCCAAATTTAGCAAAGACAAAGAAATGGCCTCAGACAGATTAGTCTTGTTTCTTTTTATTTTTCTTCTTTTTTTTTATTTTTAGCTTTAAATAGTTGTGCCTTAATATGTGCTTGTTTAGTGCTTACAGTTATTAAGAGCTGCCCAGAAAAGAGACAGGGATGGCAGCTTCACCCCCACCTTCGTAACCCATACTCACCCTTCTGAGCAAATGTTAGCACAAGTGGCAGAAGTAGGGACAAGAGAGTGATGGATGGGACTTAGGGAAGCAGGGTCAGTGATGAGGTGGGAGAAGGCCCAGGAAAGGAAAATGTGTCTCTCAGAAATATTTCACCAGTTGCAAGTGAGAGCCATGGCCTCTAAAAAGCCTTATTCAGGCTTCCACAAGGAGGACAGCAGTGGAGGGGCCTTATCTGCTAAAGCTGAGAGAGAAGCAAGTGCAATGCTGGGTGACCTGGCTTCTGACATTTAAAAGAGATTTCTCACTGATGCCAATCTGCTTCGCCCTTCCCATTTTAAGACTGCAGAGAAAATGTCCAGCAGCAGCAGAGCAGATGTTGCAATGCATGAAAACTTTCATTTCCAAGAATAAACACTTAGAAAATGCTATATCTAGCAATGAAACATCAACACCTGCTTTTGTTTTATAGCAGCACAGTGCTTGCAATGGCTTAAACTACCAGAATGCCTCTGACCTCTTGGCTGCTGAGCAGAGTGCAGCTGTACCCTACTTCACCTCTGTTAACCATGAGGAAGAGAGCAGGGATGGTGCCAGTGGGCTGATGAAAGTTTCGCTTTGTAATGAGACACAGGCTGAAAGCAAGCACCGTGTTATCTTTACAGCTAACTTTCAATGCTGTAACATCTTAGGCAGATTTTCATCATGAATAAAGCTCATGGATTATTTTATCAGTGCTGGCTAATGCACGCCTGTGCCCAGCCTCTCCAAAGCCCAAGACCGTCTGTGTACCTTTTCAAAAGGCAGCTGCAGGCAGGTGGAAATGAGACGCGAGGCTCTGCAAGATTCACACCTTATTAAAATGTAGGCTGCATTCCTTACAGATACCCGCTCAGGTATCTTGTATAATCTTCTATCGGGATTGTATCTCCGCTTCAGTTTGTATGACATTACCTGTTTTGAATAGGATAAAGGCTCACTGCTGCTGAGAGTCCTGTTTCAAGCTCAATATTCACCTGCTCCTTTGTGGATGCCATTTTTTATCGGGCATCCAGAAGAGCATCTCTCTGCCGATGCACTGCTTCCCGACGCATCACTCTTTGGCTTGCACAGTTTCTGGAGAGACAAGCTTAGACCTGGCTGCTTTTCCTCTCTGTGGCAGAGAAAAGGGACGTCTCTGGTGCCTGCTCTGCTGAGAAAGTTGATTCATGTGTAAATTACCGGTTGCCCTTTATTTGCTCGGTCCATGGAGAGTACACATACAGATAAAAGGCTCCGTGGGTCAGGGCTGAGTACGTGCCAGTTTCCCCCGTGGCCACGATGACAGGGTTAGGGTTGTTGTCAAAGATTATCAGACAGGCTCTGATGTCTTATTGTTATTTACTCGTGGTGTAGCACACGAAAATAAATTTCAGGACGCAGGAGGCTTTTGCAGGGTTTCAGCAGAGCATGCACCACAACTGCATGGTGTTACTATCAGCCTTCAGTGTCAGGAGCTTTGCACATCTGTCTTTATACTGAAATGCTTTGCTTTAAATACCTGTTATACCTGGAGTGAAAGCATGCTCCAGGCTTCTCCAGCACTCTGCAGAAAAAAAGAAGAAAAAAAAAAGCAGGTGTTATCTGAGCAAAATCACAGCTAAGATCTCACAGTACAAAGTGGCAGAGGGGGGATTGTGCTTGTTTTGCACTGAAACCCTTTTAGAGTTTGGTTTTGCATGCTTGTAATTCCCAGTAGCATCATTGAATAGCTCTCGAATTCCTCCAGCATCCCGTGTTGTGTCTCATTTAATAATGTAGTTATAATATATTTGTCTACTTTACAACTGTATTTGTATTGGCATATAAAGTGTGCAGCAGCTGGGAGCTGTGTGGGGGTGGCAGAAAGTTATTTGATCTACAAAATCAGTTACCTGTCACTCAGTTGCCTTTCACTGAAACATAATAAAGAATCATTATGGGCCTATTAGCAGTGCTGTTGTAAATGCATTTTATGTGCCATTTTCAGATCAACAGTTACCCACACAAAAGTAAAGTTGTTAAGTACAGCCTTCTTTCTTTAAGAAGGCAAATCATAAATCAGGCAGGATATTAAGCTTATGAAATGTAAATTCAAGACCCTGAGGGTCTGATCTATCGGGTCAGCTTCAGCTTAGGCGTTGCAGGCTATCCTTCCCTTTAATAACCAGTAGACAAAGTCGTCTGCGCTAACATATTGCTTTCTACTTCGGTCTCAGTGTTATGAATGCTTCTTAAAAGGCTTTTGTGGGGGGAAGAAAAAAAAGCAAGCCTTTTAATATATTTAAAAAACATGAAATTAAATGGCACAGACTGGATTAGGAGAGTGAGGGTATAACTTGTTGCACATGGGTTTTATATCTCCTGTGAGAATTCTTTTCTTTTTCATTGTTATTAATGATATCACATTTTTTTGTGTATAATATTGATGCTATCGAAATCACTTAACGGCTTTATTTGCCAGAGAGAACCTGTCTAAAAAAAGGAAGTTGTTAATGCTAATATTTTGAAATTCACCTCACATCCCTTGTTACTCTTTTAGTTATTTAAATTCCATTTCAAAAATTCCCACAGTTTCAGAATCTAAGTTTCCTCTTGATCTTACCGATGCAGTTTGAAGCAAGTGTCTTCAAAGCCACCCGTAAGTGCACTTTTTGTCTCTTTTTATGGATTAGCGAGGCCCACACTGGGGATAAGAAGAAAATTCAGAATGTGGTAAAAAAACAGTTCTTCACAGTTTTGCGGTTTTGTTTTACTTTACCCTGCACACTTCTCCAATTCATTTTTTCAGTCCATCCCAGAACCTCTCGTCGCTGCAGCAGGGTTTGATGATGAAACGTAATGCCATGCATCCTAGCTTGTGTTCAGCATCTGGGAAAGAAAAGGTCTGGTCACTTGGTCCAAAAATTAAGTTGGTAATACCCAAAATGAGCCACCATGGGGAAACAGCAGGTTAAGTCCAGGTAGGAATTCAGGTGAAGCTTTTGGCACCATGAGACAGCAGCTAATGACAGCAGTGAAGGCTACAGCTTGAATGAGTCTTGATTTAATTGGATTGATAAAAGCTATGTTCTTAGCTGCAAGCCTACCTAGCTGTATAGTATCCTTAGCTCTAGTGTGATGTAGCCTTATCAGTATAAAACACATTTTCTGAAAGGTATGTTGGTAACCCAGTCTCAAAAACACTTATGAGAGTTAGTGGAGGGATGTGTTCTTTTCAGTAATATCAACCTGTTTGTATAATAACAGAAGTGAAATATTTGGCAGTTCTGTATGTATACAAATATGCTTCCTGTATGTAAGTATGAAGCATAGTACACAAATATACCATTTACTTAATATAGGCAACAACATTCTGTGGCAATTTTCCTAAGAATGTATTTTATACATCTGTGAGGATATATAGATATGATATAATTATATGACAAATAAAAATATTTGAGGATAGTGAACAGATTTGTTTATACGCATAGTCATTTACTTACCAGGGTAGCTGATCTCAAATGCAGAAATCTTATTTACGTTGTGCCATAAACACGCATTTATATACATACAGAACTATAAATAACAACAAGGAGCAAATATCGGTGCTAAAACCAAATCTTTACTTCAAAGAAGTTGATGGTATAGGTGAGTGCTCTGTGTTAAATTGTAGTACATATTGAATGAAAATAAGCCAGCAGTGGTCCAGCTGGCTAGGAAGGCCAGCAGTATCCTGGTTTGGATCAGCCATGGCATGACCAGCAGGAACAGGGAAGGGATCATGCCCCTGTTTTTGGTGCTGGTGAGGCTGCACCTTGAATTCTGCGCTCAGTTTTGGGCCCCTCCCTGCAAGACTGAGTTACTGGTCCATGTCCAGAGGAGGGCAATGAGGGTGGTGAAGGGACTGGAGCACAATTCTTATGAAGCTGAGGGACCCGAGACAAAAGGAAGCTGAAGAGAGACCTTATTTCTCTCTACAACTGCATGTTGGTGTTTTGTCCCAAGTAAGAAGTGATTGGGCGAGAGAAAATGGCCTCAAGTTCCATCAGGAGAGGTTCACATTGGATATTAGGAAAAATTTCTGTACTGGAATAGTGGTGAAGCACTGGCAGAGGCTGCCCAAGGTAGTGGTGGAGACTCCATCTCTGGAAAGGCTGAAAAAAATGTTTAGATGTGGCACTTGACGGCATGGCTTAGTAGGCATGGTGGTGTTGCATTGAAGCTTGATAATCTTAGAGATCTTTCTAACCTTAAAGTTTCTGTGGAAATTGCAGCGCAATTAATTAGGTGTGTGACTTGGTTGAGAGGGATCCTACCTTATCATTATGTTAAAAACAAAGCAAAGTTGTGTCAGATGTAACGTTAAAAATGGGCAGATTTTCAGATGGGCAGAGCTTTACATCTGTGGGTGAGAAATGTATACACAGTTGCATGCCTCGTTTGTGTTCACAGGCATTGTGATTTATGAGCACAAATAAGTTAATATGCTGCACATTATGTATGCACTTAAACTGCATGACATTTAAAAATTTGCATGCTATTTGCATGACATTTAAAAGCTGATCCCACTGGAGCAGTGGGGAGAAATAAGCAAGGGAGGTCACAGTGCTAAAATGACTTTTGGCAACTTTCCCCATTAAGTACGGGACCACTGCAGAGCAGAAAAACAGCTGTGTGCTTTTTGGTGCTTTCTGTTACATTAATTAATAGCAAAATAGTCTTGTGCAGGTTTGGATCAGAGCTGAGCTATTACTTCTAAGAAGCCACGGTGTCACATTCATGCAACCTAATGGCACAAAGAAAATTTTGTTGTTTACTATTATTTAGTGAAGGCACAAAAGCAACCACAAAACTAATGTAATGTCAAAAAGTCAGCGCAACAGTGATTCTTATTGCTGTGCATCTCACTGTTTTCTGGATTACTTTGCAAATAATAAATCAAATTCCTCCTCAAGGTGACATGTCAGTAATTTCAAATTTGATTAGCTTTATGTGAAGGATATTGATACATTTCTACATGAACTAATCTTTGATAGCTCAGCAGACTGACAACCTTAGCACTTATAATGCCTCTTTGTGACAGTGTGGCACATTGAAATAATGTTAAGCTACTTAAATCTATAAAACCATGGGGATTCTGGTGGGGGTATGGCTCAGCAAGCTTTACTTTGGCCTCTTCCTCCTAAAGGGATCTGGGACATAGAATAACTGTTCAAGAATTTTGCTGGGTTTATTTTTAATGTCATAAATGAAAACAGATGGAACTGATGGGAAATATTTACATCATCCAGTACCATACCCTATAATTTAAAGCTTCGAGGTGACAGAGATAAATCCCAAGGGGTCCATAGGACATTTGATCTCCATGACTGTAGAGTCATGAACCATGCCACATGTAAAGGAAGGCAAAAAGCAGTGGTTTTAAGTACTGCCACCTGATGTGGAGTATTTCTCTGATGTGGAGTATTTCTCTGTTGTGGAAGCATTGTGAAAGTGCCAGTTTTTCGTCAACTCATAGTTCAAACTTGTTACAAATTCACAGCTCAAACACATTCCTCAGCGCAAAAGTGCCAGAGAAGAACAGATTAATGTTGCCACTTGTTTAATGATTTATCTTTATTTACTTTGAAGAGGCTTGGGGGTGGGGTGGTCTGTGCATTGCAAAACTGGCCATTTTATTAAATGGAACAATTTTTCAGTATTTATATTTAAAGAGTGAAAAGGCAAATGCTTTTGGTCTTGTTTTTAGTCTGGCTTTAGTTTTTTCACACTCATACACACACCTCATCCATATTGAGCAAAAATTAGCCTTATGTCATCATATGTATCACAAATCCTTTAAAGAAAATTCACCATTGCCTATATGTTACCTGAGAACCCTTCCATGTAGTCTGCTGTGCTTAAAGATGTTACTTCAAATCTGGGAGAAGATATTTTGTAGGGGAAGTACATGCAAATCCCCAAAACATCAGTAAACCCTAATGACTGTTTCTCAACAAACTAATTTGCGTCTTGTGCACATTTGGCTTCCTAAAATGGGCTAGCTGCCTCGTTTCTAGCTTTTAAAGGGTCAAAAGCCTTCCAGTACTGAAAGGGGCAGCAGAAAATCTGGGGAGGGGTTCTTTATCGGGGATTGTGGGAACAGGACAAGAGGGGACAGTTTTAAGCTGAAATAGGGGATATTGAAAAGAGATCTTAGGAAGAAATGTTTTCCTGTGAGGGTGGTGAGACAGTGGCACAGGTTGCCCAGAGAAATGACTGATGCCTCATCCCTGGAGGTGTTCAAGGGCAGGTTGGATGGGGCTTGGAGCCCCTGATCCAGTGGGAGGTGTCCCTGCCCATGGCAGGGGGTGGAACTGGATGGGCCTTGAGGTCCTTTCCAACCCAAACCATTCCATTATTTTATGAAATATGTGAGATACAGCAGTTTGAGAAGGAAATGTTTGTGTTCATTTTCAGATTGCTTACAAGACAAAGGGAATAGAAACATTCTTGTCCTGAAAATCTGACCAGAAATGTAAGAGTTTTTACCAAATACTTGAGAGGCAGATGCATACCAAAACACTGTCTGTTAGGGCATGTGCATATATGCCCATGGTCAGTGAGAAAGCATTTTTCTTCCCTAGTATCTCCTTAGTGTCTTCCCTAGTGTCTAGCAGTGGCCCAGGTGGCCAAGAAGAGCAACAGCATCCTGGCTTGGATCAACCATGCTGTGGCCAGCAGGCATAGGGGAGAGATCATTCCACAGGACTTTGCACTGGTGAGGCTGAACCTCAGGTCTTGTGTTCAGTTTTGGGTTCTGTACTACAAGAAAGATGTTGAAGTGCTGGAGCATGTCCAGAGGAGGGCAACAGAGCTGGGGAAGGGTCTGGAACACGGGGTTTACGAGGAATGCCTGAGGGACCTGGGGCTGTTGAGTCTAAAGAAGGGAAGGCTGAGGGGAGACCTTATCGCTCTCTGCAGCTTCATGAAATGAGGTTGTGTTGAGGTGGGTGTTTGTCTCTTCTCTCAAATAGTGATAGGACGAGAGGAAATGGCCTCAAGTTGTGCCGTGTGTGGTTTAGATTGGGTATGACAACAAATTTCTCTACTGGAACAGTGTTGAAACCCTGGCAGAGGCTGCCCCGGGCAGTGGTGGAGTCTCCATCCTGGAGGTGTTTGGAAAACATGTAGATGTGGTACCTGGGGACATGGTTTAGTATGCACGGTGGGGTTGGGCTGACAGTTGGACTTCATGATCTTAGATGTCTTCTCCAACCTTAACAATTCCATAATTCTATGCTTCTATGTCTCTTATGGAATTAATAGGATACAGACAGATGCAGGGGTTCAGAGCCTCAGCTGGAATAAATCAAGTTGCTATAATATTATGTGAGTTCAGAGCCAATAAGTATTGGGGTTTTGGCATTAGCAATTTTTGTACTGCACCAAGCAGAAGTATGGTAGCCTATGGTGATGAGCAAAATGTACTCCTGGGGGTACACACAGCAACATCCATCATTGCCCAGTGCAGGAGATGTGTTGTGATATGGCACTGTAAACAGAGCAACAAACAGTAGTTGGTAATTTTTAAAAGCTACTGGCCGTCAAACATGGATAAGAGTGTGCAATGTGAGTTGTGTTATCTGAATGGTAATGAGGTGCATAGGTAGTGTAATGTGTGAATCTCATGAGGTTCAACAATGCCAAGGACAAGGTCCTACACCTGGGTCAGGGCAGTCCACAGTTTCAATACAGGATGGGGGGTGACATGATTGAGAGCAGCCCTGAGGAAAATGACTTAGGGTGCTGATTGATGAGAAACTTGACATGAGCTGGCAACATGAGTTCATAGCCCAGAAAGCCAACCTGGGCTGCATCCAAAGTAGCATGGCCAGCAGGGCAGGAGAGGGGATTCTGCCTCTCTAGTTCACTCTTGTGAGACCCCACCTGGAGTCCTGTGTCCAGTTGTGAAATCCCCAACATAAGAAGGATATGGAACTGTTGGAATAGGTTCAGAGTAGGGCTACAAAGATGATGCAAGTGCTGGAGCACCTCTGCTATGAGGCCAGGCTGAGAGAGTTGGGGTTGTTCAGCCTGGAGAAGAGAAGGCTCCAAGGAGACCTTATGGCAGCCTTCCAGTACCTGAGGAGGGCAACAAGAAAGCTGGCTAGGGACTTTTTATGAAGGCCTGGAATGATAGGATGAGGGGAAATGGCTATAAATTAGAAGAGGGAAAATTTAGACTAAACATTGGGAAGAAATTCTTCCTGATGAGGGTGCTGTGGCCCTGGCCTAGGTTGCCCAGAGAAGTTGTGGCTGCCCTGTCCACAGAGGTGTTCAAAGCCAGGTTAGATGAGCCCTTGATCAGCCTGGAAGTGTCCCTGACCATAGCAGGAGGGTTGAAATTAGATGATCTTTATGGTCCTTTCCTACTCAAGCAATTCTATGATTCCATGATTCTATGATTCTGTGATTCTGTGCAACTGTCATAAATATGCTACGAAATAGGAATGTGATAGCCTCTTGGGGTAGATTAGTGTTTTTGTAGTTTTCCTGGCTTGCTACATATTTTGTGTGAGTATTAGGTACCTGCATTAGAAACTGAGCCTTTTATGGCTTGACCAGACTCAGCAGATTTTCTGTATTTGGAATTAATCAATTAAATTGTTGTTTGGGGATAATTGATTCTGTTTTCTGTGGAGTGGCCTGTGGTGATGTCACCCTTCCTTTTTATCTCATTCGAAGAATAGTATCACGTTCACACAGAAATATCTGAGCTAACAGCTGAAGCAAGGAAAAGAAACAGTGCATGGTTGACATTCCAAAATAAGTAACCCTTTATACGTCATAACATCATACAAAGTAAAAATGTAGATGCAATGTTTTTTCATGTAAGTTTATCATTAGAACTGCAGTTCTTATATGTATGTATTGTATGATTCTTCACACTGCTTTTATTTCATTTAATCATTCTCTTTTTTCACTATTCTGTTAGCCAAACCTCAGATCATAAGTAAGTGTTCTTAATAGCTAAATCCATGGCAGCAAACTTACAGATGAGTCTACAGATGCATGAGATGTGCTTACAGAATAATATTGCTTTTAGTGACCAGCCATTCGTAGCTCCAACAATCATAGTATCATAGAATCATCAGGTCGGAAAAGACCTTGGAGATCATCATCTGCAACCGTACCTATCTACTACTACATCATGTCCCTGAGCACCTCATCTACCTGCCTTTTAAACACCTCTAGGGATGGTGACTCAACCACCTCCCTGAGCAGCCTCTGCCAGTGCCTGAGAACCCTTTCAGTGAAGAGATTTTTCCTAATGTCCTATCTAAAGTAATCACAGAATCATACAATGGTTTGAGTTGAAAGGGAACTTAAAGTCCATACAGTTCTACCCCCTGCCATGAGCAGGGTCACCTCCCACTGGATCAGGTTGCTCAAAGCCCATCCAGCCTGTCCTTGAACACCTCCCGGGATGGGGCAGCCATGACTTCTCTAGGTAACCTGGGCCAGGGCCTCCCCCACCGACCCCCAACAGGAAAACATTTCTAAGATCTCTCCTGTTTCATCTTAAATCATTTCCCCTCATCCTATCCCTGCTCTCCCTGATAAAAGAGCCCCTCTCCAGCTTTCCTGTTGCCCCTTTCAGTACTAGAAGCCACTCTAGGGTCTCCCCAGAGCCTTCTCCTCTTCTGGCTGAACCACCCCAACTCTCCTAGCCTACCCTTACAGGAGAAGTACTCCAGCCCTTGAATCATCTTCATTGCCCTCCAGTGCACAAAGTGTTCAAAGTTTTAATTGATTAGTGTTACCTACTACTCTGCACTGTGGCAGTCCAGTTGAAGCTACTGCTAGAGCAAGCAATGACAGACATTTTGTATTTTATACATTTGTGCTTCTATATGCATTGTTCAGGGACGATTTGTCCTCTGCAGTGAGTGCATCTCTGGCTCCTTTCTTGCACCACTAGATTTGCAGAACCACGGCTTGTGCATCCCCAGACTGAGATGACATTTGATGTCCATCAAATTGACATGTTCAGTCCATCATAGGCATTACTCAGCTTCTGTGCTACTTTAGAAACTAATGCTTCAGGAACTTTTGGTGGACCACCTTAGGAAAACGTTGCAGGAAACTGATAATTTTGGATTGACATGAGGTTTACCTCGCGTACATTTCTGTCTACAGCAGGGGATCCCATTGATGCACATAATGTAATTAAGGGGTCCATGATCTCTTCAGGTTACTGTAGGTCATCAACTCATGAGGGAAGGAAAGAATAGAAACACAAATTTTTCAGTTGCCTTGTTCTGTGCCTCATTAATCTATTCTTCTGTAACAAATTATCATTTCTGTGTCATTTTTCATTCTTTAGACTCACAGCAATCTTTGCAGTCACAATAGTATAATGCAGCTCCAACGGTCATGTCCCTATACAGATGTGTCACGCTCTCAGGTTGAAGTAACAGTTATCCTCAAGTAGATTAAGATAAAAATATGACTCGTATGTTAGTAAATACGACTAACATTCAAGGTAGCTTTGCTATTCTTCAGCTGCTGGGTATTTTAGGTGGCCCGGAAGCTCTGGACATAAGAAGCCATGTGAGCAATGCCTTTCACCTGGCAAAAATCAGACATCCAGCACAACTGCAAGGGATGCAGTAGTAAAAGATCATTGCTTATGGTGAGATCCTGCCTGCAGAAGCTCCAAAGAAACCTCCTTCAGCCTTGGAAAATCCAATAAGGTTTTTCTCCCCTAATGAGATTAATTCCACATTGATGTTCTTTGAACAGACATTAGTTTTTGCTTTAAACACCTGGGTTTTCTTCATCCCGCCACTTAATTTCGTTCACTACCCATGTAATGGCCAATATACACTTCATAGCATTGTACTACATGAGTTTCCCATATCCAAACTGTATTATATTCTCCTTCATTTACTCATTCCGCTGCATTATGAATGAAATAATGTCACCTTCTTCTGCAAAAGCCCTGTCTCTTTGAACCATCTCTCTCTGCTCCCAGCTAATAGCTGTATATCCACAGAGGAGCCTAGGAAAAGGCACAGGTGGTCCTCTCAGGCAACACAAAACTGCAAGCAATACAGACAAAAGCTGTAGCAGAGCAGCCTCAATAAGCACCATCCCCCTCAGTTTCACCCCTGAGCCATTCTGACATCTGCTAAACTGAGTGTCCTTAACTTGTCCCTTCATTCTGTGTGCTTCAAATAGTCTCTTAATGTATTTTTTTTCTGTGTGTAATTGGTCTTCTTTAACCACAGTAAGACAAAGAAGGGAAATTTTTTCATGTGATGCCCTGTTGCTGCAGGCCAGTCACAGAGGTGGACGTTTCAGATCCAGAGTCTGGGCTCAAACACATGGGCTGGTGAAGTGGCATGAAGGAGCAATAGATCATCACTTTCTTGAGGAACCACAGCCAAAGGAGAATGAAGCATTGACCCAGCTGGTCCATTTTGTCTTTGCTTGGAGAGGATGAGTCTTCCAGACAGCGGCTCCCAGAGTGTTTAGAAAGTTGTGTCCCCCAGTTTCTGTATCCCAGGCATTCTTTGCAGCAAGGTTCCTGCATTTTCAGGTTTAATGGTCTTTCCATCACCTACAAACCCACATCTTTGCTGCCCTCATGCCTCTTCTCTCTGGTCTTTTTGCACAGTCAATCACCTCTTGGTCCACTATTCCCACTGCCCTTCAGGACTAGTTCTCCTCTCTCTTTATTTCCATTAGGCTGTTTTTCTTTCCCCATTCTCCCCTTGTTTCACTCACATTTGGAGCCCAGGACAGAGTGCTACCCATGCTTAGTTCCTGTGCCTGATACCACAATTGCCTGCAGCATCTGTGAGCAGCAGCTGCAAAAAAGTCTGGCTCAGCCCCGTCAGCCTTGGGCTGGAGTTTGCCCATTACGAACAGCATCTTCAGAGAAGCCTTTGGCCAGTTTGGCTGCCAGTTTCTGGGGACCCTGTGCTGAGCATATGCGAATGGATCTTTTCAAAGGCTTGTGACTGGGCAAAAGCTGGGTGGTTTTTCATGGGAACTGCAAAAGGACAACAGGGACTCTACCTTCCAAATTTCAGACTATTGCTGTGAAGAACAAAGGCGCAGGAGCTGCTCAGCACAATTCCTGTAAGGCTTTCTTTTTCTTTTATTTTATTTTCTTTTTTTGTTTTTTTCTATTTTTCCTCAACAGGGGCAAAACATGTTTTTCCTCAATCTTATTTCCTGAAGTGACTAAATCCTTTTAGTTGAAACATAAAAAAATAATAATAAGCAGCCTGAGGCAGAGACAGAGCATGGGAATTTTCATCCCAAATACTTAGCTTGGCAAAATTTATAAGCAACTGAAAACAAGCTCTTACAAAGGGAACTATTGAGATCCCTGACTACAGAAGACCTACTTGCATTATTCACAAAAGTCAGATATGAATATCTCCGTGACCCATTTGGGATACTAAAACCAATTAAAAGGTATCTGCTTTTCATATTTCAGAAATCCACATTAAGCAACGTGTGTCCTAAAGAAGCATTTGGTTTTAGCACTTCTCAGGCCATACCAAAGCCCCTGCATCTATTTGATTTGCTAAGCATGCCTGTCACAGATTTATTTTATTAGTTTTGTTGGGAATTCTTTTCTGGACCTCTTTTGTTTTGAAACTTAATTTAAATAGTTCCATGCGTATTAGAAGTCCAGCCCAGTCAGCACTGTGCAAGTTCAGTGGAACAAGGTCCATCCTTGGTATCTCCTGGGCAGAAAATAAGAAAAATAATCACAGATGAGGTGGTTCTTCATTCAGACCAACGGCAAAAACATTTCCAACCAGCACCCCTGCGCTTAGGCTTATGGGAGAAATCCTTATGCTTCCACCTATTACCTAATCATGGTAGCGGGTGGGATGCACGTCTGCCACAGGAGCAGTGGGTTTGCATTCCTCGCTTCTCTTCTTATGAAAGAGTAGGAACATCTGCTGCTCATGCAGTGTGGGTCAGGGTCACCCACACCAGGGCTCTGCATGGGTTTCTGAAGCTGTAGAAGACACAGCCTGGTGACCAGGCTTCACTGCTTCTTTCTCAGCTGCAGCTGCTGTCATGGTACTGCCTCACTGAAGACTTTTTGGCATGAAAGCAAGTCCCATGGAAATGTGATACAGCTGTATTTTTGCCTTGGTGTGTAAACTCTCTGCAGGGAAAAGTGGTGAATCTTCTGTCCTGGACCTTTTCTCCCTCTCCTTCCATTGCAGAAACACAGATGCTCAGACCTCAACATGGGGCAAAGTTCCCTGAGATGCCTGGCTGCTGGTTTCCCCAAAGGAGAGATCGCATGGGAGCAAACCCCATATTTACAACGTTCTGTTAACTTCGTTTGAACTCTTTCCTTACTCAGAGGCAGTCCAACAGGTTTTAAGTGTATCTCAACACAGATCTAGAAAAGCAATCTTGGAGTCATTTGAGTTGGAGGGGATCTCAAAGTCCATCCAGTCCCACCCCCTGCTATGGGCAGGAACACCTCCCACTGGATCCAGTTGCTCAAAGCCCCATCCAACCTGGACTTGAACATCTCCATGGATGGAGCAGCCACCACTTCTTTGGGCAGCCTGGGCCAGGGTCTCACTACCCTCACTGGAAAAATTTTTTCCTGAGATCTCATCTCAGTCTCCTCTGTTTCAGTGTAAAACACACAAAATTTTGGAATATTTGTGCTGTAAAACTCCATAGGGTTACTGTGGAAAGTTAACAATTGTGGCTACAGAGATACCAACACAAAGTGTTTGTGTCGTTTTGGTGGTGGAGCTGAAAAACGTGTCAAAACAGATGGGGATGTTATTGACTGCAAGTTCTTTGCTTTTTAGGCAGTCGTAGATTTTTCTCTTTTCACAACAGACAGGGAAAAAAATGTTTTTCTCTTCTTTAATTTGATATGGCAATATATTGTGATTGTAACATTTCATTTATCCCCAGACTAACAGGGAATGTGTTATATGTGTTCCAGCCACAGTGCAAGTTTTCCTCAAGTGCTTATATATGAGCTCCCCTCTAACTTCCCTCTACAGGAGACTGAGTTTTTATATTAACTCGTTGCAGGATCCTTTATGAGCAGTGACTGTCAAACTGTGCTTGTCTGTGCATTTGTGCATGTTGATATTGCTCTCATTTAGACTAACTTCAGCTCCCACCTCAATCTTGTTTTTCCCCATGCTGATTTTTTTACCCTAATATATCAACAGTTTGTTTTAAACTTGTTTTGAAAACACAACCTACGGTGGTAGAGACAAACCAAGCCAAATTGGAGCAATAAGTATTAAAAGATATGCACGGGGCACAAACAAAAGAATTCCCCAAATGTATTTAAGTGATTTTCTTCCTGCTTTTTTAATATAGTATTTGTGGGCCAACTGTGGCAATAACTGATAATTTTAATGCAAGATGACATAATTCCAGTTCAGTGATTCTTCAGAGAGAAATTACCCCAACAACTTCTTTTCATTTTCTTCTAATTTTGTGAGAAAGAAAAAAAAAACAAAACCAACTTTAGATTCTCAATGTAAGGAAAAGAAAATAATTTGAATCACAAACTTTGGAAACTCATTTAAATATTTCATCTCTCTTCTACTTCCAAATATACTTTCCTGGCAGATCCTTTCATTTCCATCTCCAGCTCCCATGGTTTACTGTCTTCCTAGCTGGAAGAGACCAAAGTTTTCTTCATAACTCACTAAATGCTTGGCAAAAGATCACTGTCATGACACGAGGGATCTTGCATGCTTCTTCTGGATGCTCCACAGTCTGACTTAGCAGTTCTTAGCACGGGTTCTGCTCGAAGACTCCATGTGGAAGGATCAGTTGTTAGATCAGGAAGGTATTTTGAAATGAACATTGTTTTCAGAAGTGGACCAACGTCATTCAGCTTCATTATTTTCTGTCTTTGGGTGTTTGTGGGAGGGTTCTTTCTGACTGGTAGGGAAATCATAAATTGTTTCTTACAATTGTTTCTTCAGATGACTGTCAGGTTGAAGATATGGCTTTGGAGCTTCGGTTTTACGCTGAAAGAGGGGAGATTTAGATGAGATCTTAGGAAGAAATGCTTTCCTGTGGGGGTGTTGAGACACTGGCACAGGTTGCCAAGGGAAGTCGTGGCTGCCCCATCCCTGGAGTTGTTCAAGCCAAGTTGGATGGGGCCTTGAGCAGCCTGGTCCAGTGGGAGGTGTCCCTTCCCATGGCAGGGACTAGGGACTGGATGATCTTTAAGGTCCCTTCTGACTCAAACCATTCTGTGATTCGTTATTTATTTTACTTGGTTTTTTTGAGGCTATTAGTGAATCAGTCCATATTTGGAATAAATATAGTCTCCTAAATGGAGCTTGTTTAAGTATTTTAATGTTTAGATGAAATGGTTAAAAATTTTTGCTGTTCTGCAGTTGGATAATTAAAGCTAGGTTAGCAGAAAGACCGTGATTTCGCAACTGCTTTCTTTCTGGTTTTGCTTTTCCTATGGATACAAGGCAGGACATGATCTGCAGTTCCTCTACTAGACACCCCTGTCTGTCCCTCACCTCACTGATTCCTAGGTTCCACTGAGCCTTCTCTGGCTGCAGCTCATCGATGAAGCCCTATCAGTCACACATGCAAGCCTACAGCCAGTGTCCCCTGCTCTTAAGGGTTTGTTTGATGGGAGGGTTTTGTTTTGGTTTTTTTTCCTTACCATTAACTTAATATTTCCCTTCACGTTCATCCCAGACTTTTGAGTTCTCCCTCCTGCTGGTGGCAGACCCACCTCCTACGCTCATGCTCATGTGTCTGACTCCCATAGACAGGGACGTCAGGCAGGGCGTTGTCGGAGGTCAACACATCCCAACGCACAATGTGTCTTCTCGTCTTGTCTGCCTTACGGCTGCCTTCGCTTTTCCTGTGCCTCTCTTTGCTGCTGCGATGCCAGTCTTCACCTCCTCCCCCACCTGATGCCTGTCTCGAACTCATCTCCACGTGGCTGACTTGCCACTCTGGCACCCCAAACATCAGCTATGGCTGATTTTTCTTTAGTAGGAAGCAAGGGAAAGGTGTTGAGCTCTTCCAGACAAAGTTGCCATGTGATGCAGCAAGGAGGAGGGTTAAGCAGGGAGTGAAATGTAGCTGTATGGTCATTAATCTGAAATGCTCCCTTTAATGACATCTCTGAGGTTAAGTCACAGGAAATGTGATATTATTCAGCTTAGTTAAATCTAGTGTGATTCACATCTGCAAGTCCTTTGCAAATTAGTGTTTAGTCTTAAATTGCTGGTTTCCATGATATGGGAGCTTCAGAGTATCTTGCATAAAGTTTCGATGTGTTATGAATTAGGGTGCAAAATCCTGAAATCCATGTGATGTGCCAAAAAAACTCGAGTTCCTGAGTAGTTCTGAGGCAAATATGCTATTAATTTGGTTTGCAACATTGAGCAGCTGGGATGGCATCCTTACAAAGAATTATTTCCCCCTTTATTTGCTCTACCAGTGTAGATGCTGCGAAAGGCCACTGGAGAAGGGCTCTTTTGCAAAGCCATGTTTATGAGCAGCGGCATTTGCCCAGCACAGCTGATCCCTACAGCACACTTCACCTCATTGGGCTGTAATAGGTGCAGACCTGTATTGATTACCATGAGTTGCAGGAGAGAAAAATCTTTGCACTTCAGATTGGGTATAAATTATAAATAGCATCTCCAAAGGCTGCCAGTTACAGAAATGGCATTCTTCTGAGACAGCCACATGTAAAGCTGTTGTGGTAGATGTTATTAACTTTATGATTGCAGCACAGGCGTACTTGACCCACGACAATGATCACTGTCCATAAAATCTGGCCATCTGGGTTCAATCACCCGCCTTCTTCGAGAATGTTCATTAGCAACGACCAGCAAAGGTCACGCTAATAAAAGAAGATTAACACTCACTATATTGGTGTAAATTCACTGGTGAAACAGCACTGTCTTCTTGCCATCTTTCTCACTAACACAGCTGTGCAGACTCCTGTAAGTGGGTCATGTGGATCTTAGATGCACAGGGTGTACTTGTGTGTGTAAATACATATTTGTGTGCATTACATACACAGCAGCTGACAAAATGCAAGTGAAAAGAATCTATCTGGTATGAGTTAGCCATATATGAATTATTGCAAGTGCATGAGGGTTATTCACACCTCAAACTCACAATTTGCTTCCCACTTCTTCCCCAGAAAAATTTTTACACTTACTTGACACAATTAAAATTCTATCAAAATCAACAGTCTGTCAGTGAATCCCAAAACTTGAAGTTTTAACTCCATTTGTTGCATGCATTCTGGTGGCCCAGCTCCATCTTCCATTGGCATCTTACAAACTCAGACGTGTTTCCTCTCCATGAAGTCACTTAAAAATTTATTTGATTTCCTATGAAATCATCATTCTCACATAGAACTTTGACTGCTTATTTCTGTTACTGCTCAGGTAGGGTTGCTGCATCTTCATAGATGTGTCCTCTTTGTCTGCCTTCACCAACACACCTGGTTGATAGGTTCACCCTGTGCCCAGGGTTTTAAAATACCTGCTAAAGCTTTATCGGGGACTTTCTTTTCTTTTTTAAGACAAAAAAAAAGAGGGAACGAAAATGTGTTTGGTGGGCTACTGCCAGCAACAGGAAGATGAAGGTGTTGGAAGGAGAGACTGGATGGACATAGTAGCAGTGAGATAGAAGAGGACTTGGTGAGATAGGGTTGAAGAAAAATCAGAAAAGGGAGAAACTGGTGGATTTTGTGCTACTCCCTTCTCCATGCCCTGATGACAGGAGAGCTGAGGTTGATGGGTGGGTGAGATGCAACAAGATAAGGGCCAAGTGGTGGGCAAGGGTTCAACTGAGCAAGTTGTGGAGGAAGAATTCAGAAGAAGCAGGAGAAGTAGGTATCCTAAAGAAGTAGATGTCCTGGAGAAATAGATGTCCCAGGTGGAAGAAAAACAAGCAAGGAGTGGGAAGAGATTTGGGATGAACAAAGCCCTAGAAAGGAGTGAAGAGGGCATTCCTTCCCCTGAGGCTTGCACACCTACTCAGCGCTACAGGGTCAATGGCCTCTCTATCTGCCCAAGACCTGTGAAAGTATTTGCTCTGTCAAGCCTGAGGTGTTTCTGACTGTGTGCAGAGGCAACGCTGTAATGAGGCGTAAGCTATAAGATCAGGAGGTGAGGTGTCAGTGGAGCTCAGACACCTCAGGGTGTGGTGAGCAGCTGAATCAGGATTTTCAGGATCACTTGGGTTTAGGCTGTTAAGTTTCACCTCTCTTTATGTAGGAGGGTGAGTACTTTTTGGCAGCTGGTAGCACCTGGAGCAGCTGTCCAGTAGGAGCAGGAAAGCAGATGGACAGCCCTGTCTCAGTCCTGCCTTTGCTCACCCTGTTCACACCGTAATGCAGTGACAGCTGTCAGGGTGGGAGGACGAGGTGCAGATGAGTTTTGCTCAGGTTCCCGCAAGAGCAAAGCTGGCATTGCAGAGGCAGCAACTGGCTTCTTGTTTTTTTTTCCTCTTAGCCACCACAAATGTATCTTCTGAAGGAAAATCAGGGGGAACAGTGATTACTCCAGGTATGTTGTGTACCAGAGGACTGGGCAAAAGATGATAGATGGCGCCAATGGCATGTTAGAGGCATTGGGTTGTGCTTGGTTGGGTTGGGGCCAGCTGAAGGCAACAGTCATGAGATGAATCAGACAGGTTAGTGGATACTACTCCTGTACTGTGAAAATACTCTGGGCTTTTGCTGATTTTATCCTTTGTCTACGCAGATCACAGAGTCACTTAGGTTGGAAAGATCACCAAGTCCAACCATAAACCAAACACCACCATCTCCACCATTAAACCATATTTGAAGCATGACATCCACATGACTTTTAAATCCCTTGAGGAGTGGTGACTCCAACACTTTCCTGGGTAGACCTTTCCAATGCTTGACAACCCTGTCAGTGAAGTAAAAGTTCCTAATATCCAGTCTAAACCTCCTCTGGTGCAACTTGAGGCTGCTTCCTCTGGTCCTATCGCTTGTTACTTGGGAGAAGATATCAACACCCACCTCACCACAACCTCCTTTCAGGTAGTTTTAAAGAGCAATAAGGTCTCTGCTCATACAAAAGGACACTATAATATAAGCAGAAGTTTCTAGGGCTGGGCCAGGGAGTGGGTGGGAGGGGAATCCACATGAAACAGTTCTTATGCAGATTATAAATATTTTTCACTGCAGGGAGAATTAATTTATTCACTAAGGGCTTACAATGGATGAATTCAGGTTGTTGCTGAAATCATAAAAACACTGGGCGTTTGCTGCAGTGCTTCATGCCCCAGGAGCCGAGCATTACCATTGCAGTTTGTTTCTTAGACACAGACTCATTCCTGTCCCTGGAAAGAGCTTTACTACCATGACTGCCAATGTCGGCACCCACACTGGTCTCCAGGCTTCGCGCCTGGTGTAGAAGGGGAGAAAATTATATTCAGCTGCTTAAAATTGCTTTATTGCAATGCAAATCTGTGCTTATCCTGCTAGTGATTAAAGACTTTTTCCATCTTTATTAGACGGGGTGTCTCTACTGCCATGTAACACAGGATTTTAAAGCATAGCTGCCCTTCCTAGCTGCTCTGGCTGCAGGCACTGACATTTCCACAGTGTTGCCTTGTCTGCTGTGTTTTGGGAAGCACCAAAGCCGGGTCGGTTTGTGCTCATGCTGCTGGTACAGCTGTTCCTCTGGTGATTTACATAACTTCATTTGCTTGGTGGGTTGTACAAATCTGTGATATTCTTCACGGAAGTACGCTGACATGAGCATTTTCTGAATTATTTTCCAATAATTAATTCTCCATCCGGATGTTTGGTGGCACAATGACTATTGAGGAACAGATAATCATAAAAAAGACATCACAGAGGGTAGGTATTTTCTATGTGCCCAGTCCTTTCACTCATCTGGTCCTGCCATCATCAATGAAACTACTTGTATAAGTTAGCACTCTCCCAAGTTGGCAGAGCTTACCCGCAAGGATAAACTTAGAATCATAGAATCATAGAATAACCAGGTTGGAAGAGACCCACCGGATCATCAAGTCCAACCATTCCTATCAAACACTAAACCATGCCCCTTAGCACCTTGTCCACCCGTGCCTTAAACCCCTCCAGGGAAGGTGACTCAACCACCTCCCTGGGCAGCCTCTGCCAGTGCCCAATGACCCTTTCTGTGAAGAATTTTTTCCTAATGTCCAGCCTGAATCTCCCCTGGTGGAGCTTGAGGCCATGGTCTGTGTCCTATAAACACTGAAAAGCTGTGGGATTTTGGAATAAAGTAATTTTTAAAAATCAACCTACAGTATTTTACATTCAATTAACTCAGAGGTTTGTTGTGGTACTTTTTCAACACATTTAAATATATTTTATAAGGACTGTGTGCTTGTTAACATCTGCAGCTTTGCTTGATGAGCGGAGCTCCAGCCTTGAGCTCAGCAAAGCTCAGCTCCATTCCTGGGGCTGAGCTTCCCAGTCTGCAGAAGCAGGGCAATGGTGACTTTTCCCTTAGAAAACTCCACTAGACGTGTCCTTGCAATGCAGTGGGGTGAAAGAGATGTACCTGACTGACTGTATGATGCTGCAGTGCATTTTGATCTGACATATAAATTTGTTTTTTCAAGTTTATAGCCTGAGAATGCTTTGAAGCTTAAATACTTGGGTTTTGGTGGCCTTGCCCATCAACATGCATGTGTGTTCTCTCAGGAAGTGTAGGGGTTTGAGCAGGTCAAATCTTCCTTTCTTTTCCTTCCTTTTCCTTTCTCCTAGTTAGGAAAATTAAGGTCTTCAAATACTAAACGCTATATTTGTGCTCTTGATGCAATAGTATCAAACTTTTTTATTCTGATTCATGAGAGGAAAATACATCTACATTTAAAAAATACAGCTAGCTCACTGAAGTATATTCTTTAGATGCTTCAAAGCCTCTACAATGTACCCTGTGAATGCAATCAACTTCGCTTTTTGCCCAAGTAAACCAAATAAAGTCACAGACTGCTAAAAGACAGGACTACATGGAAAGAAACTCAATGAATTATCTAATTTCTCCACATTCCCCAAGGTGAGGTCACCTATACCCTTAATATTCCCAAGAGATGTTTGTCTAACCTGTTGTTAATTTCTAGTGGTGAGATCCTGCGCCTTTAATGGGTATGCTCTTACTCAAAAAAAACTTTGTAAGATGTAACCTAAATACCCCATCTTGCATTTGACAGATAAAGAGTTCTTGGTTTTGTCTTTAAATACAGGTAAAGATGTTGTTTTGGATATGAACAGGTAGGTAGGCAGGCAGACAGGCAGGTAGATAGATAGACAGACAGACAGAGGTATGATAGAAGATAGAAGATAGATACAAATCTACGCATGTAGATATTGATATAAAGATGAGAGAGAGAAGAGGTGTACAGAAATATAGATATATAAAGATTATATAGAGATTGATATAGGCTTAGGGATAAGGATAAGAAAACAGACACAGATAGAGAGAGAGATGATAGAGAAAGAGATGAAGAGATAGACAGAAATATAGACATAAGTATAGAGATATAAAGATTATATAGGGATATGTATAGAGATAAAGATGTTAGAGAAAGAGATGGAGACATATACTGAAATACAGATACAAATATAATTTCAGCCCCTGCCTACTTCTCTCTGCATACTGCACCATTTTAACATGAGTTTTAAAGTCCATAGTTGTATAACAACAAGCACATCTATGCTGGACCCTTTCTTCAAGGAAATGGCTTGCTCTCCTGCAAACATTCCCTGTGTTTGAAATTTCTGTCTGTGAGAGTGTCGTTCAGTAACACACTGCAGGTCTGATCTAGCCAGCAACAGGTAGGACCATGTAGTGCTAACAGAGAAGATCATCCCCTGAGCATCATGTGTCGTTCCTCCAGGCACATGCATTCAGTGGCTTTCCGTATAGCTCAGCCTCAAAGCCGGCATCCACTCCCTTCAAACTGGATCCCTGGGAAGCCTAACATGAGATTACCTGGTGTCCCACCAGGTCACTATTTTCCTTGCTGCCTCTCACTATGCAGTGCAGTGCTGCAGATGTTTGGCAAGTAGGATAATTGGAGATGGGAAGATTTAGACTAGGTATAAGGAGGAAATTCTTCAGAATGAGGGTTGTGAGGCACTGGAACAGGTTGACCAGGGAAATTGTGGATGCCCCATCCCTAGAAGCGTTCAAGGCCAGGTTGGATGTGGCCTCCAGCAGACAGATCTAGTAGGAGGTGTCCCTGCCCATGACAGGGGGTGGAATTAGATGACCTTTAAGGTTCTTTCCAACTCAAACCATTCTATGATTCTCTGACATAGATGACAGCAGATCTGGGGGGCAGTGCTCATTTGCTGGCCCTCATTTTCTTGTCCATTTGTGCAAAAGACTTTTTGTGACATTTTGGACCCAAGGACACATGTTTTCAGGACTAGTTACCCCAGAGCAGCAGTTCAGACCAGCCTGACATCCTGTAATTCTTCTATCTCTTGAAATGCTGTTTAATCAGCCTGTTTTTTTAGCTCTTCATTATTTTCTCCTTTTATTCATGCAGTTGTGTGTGATTTGTATTGCTATGACTGTTTGCATTGGTATTTGCAGCAGTTCTAGATGCAGGGCACTGCCTCGTTCTTAGTGGGAAAGACCTGTAGCTGATTGGTATTTATTTATTTTCTTTTTTCAAAAATGTATACTCAAAAGAAAATTATTTCACTTTTGGTGATCCCAAAAATGACCTCACTTAGGAAGGAACAACCTTACAACTTTCAGTTATTTGGCCAGTTAGCATGCGAAGCAGCAAACAAATGGCCCTTACTCATGGGACGACCCTCTATATTTAATGAAGAACGGTGAAAAATGACAGCTGTGTTAGGCTCTTGTCTCTTTCCTACTTTGCAAACCTTGCTTGCACTTAAGCTTTTGCATGAATCTATGCATGTGTTGCTTGCAGAGCAAGAGGAATTTATTAAATATTTTGTTACCTTTCTTGCTCCTTATGAGTAGTTTGTGTGTCATAAACAAGGGCTATAAAAAAGCTGATTACAAGTATGGGAGTTGAGAGGTGATCTTTGTTCTGGGTTGGAGAAATGCTTCTTATTCTGTTTCCATCATCCTGCTAAAGATACTAGAGATAATAGATGTCCAACAAAAATAAACATTGGTCTGTGTCACAAGAGATAACAATCAAGTATAAAATGTCTATAGTACATGTAAGCTATTCTCTAGCATTGCCACAAAGATTCCCACAATTTTCTTTGGATTAATATTGCATCTAAACCAGCCTACTGTGTGTCTAAACCCCTTTTATAAGTTATATTTAATTTCTTCAGGTTTCTCTGTTTCTTCCCTCTTGGCTCCTCCGAAGAATTAATTTCCCTATGCAGCTGCTTTTAGATTATTATCATGCCCATGACTCCACAAACTATTACTTCTTAGCCAAACTAAACACACCAAGGTTTGGAGTTTGTTTGGGGTTTTTTCAGTGTCCCCTCAGAAATCACTTACTCCATTTTGTTAATTTGTATATGGCTCATCTCTTAATTTCACCTAAGCTTTTAACCTTCCTTTACCACTGTGATGTCTGGAAGTGCATATGCGGAATGTCCTCAGGTCATTGGTTCTCAGCACTCTTGAGCTAATGGACCCCTTCCAAATTTTTCCTGAAGCACTGATCTTCACTTTCAGAAGTAGTTCGTGTTTTTAATCAAAGTATGGGTTTTTTAATCTCATTTTTCTTTAGCTTTACTCATGAAGCTCTGAGAGTTTCTTCTGGTTTGGGATCTGGGAACTAAAGGTCTGCATCTGCAGAGCAAAATGGTCACAACAGATACAGTAATTTCTTCCTGAGCTGATCCACAGGTTTCAGGAGTCATAAATGGAAAAACCTTATGAATTAAAAATAGTTCTTTCATTCTTGATAACATCTGATGCACACAAAGGTGAAAAAAAAAAAATGTTAAATTCCTGTTTAGAAGTAACTGTGTGATACAGAAATCTTTTTAATAGCATCCAGAAAGATGGAGGCAGGACAGAGAAGAAGTACCTTTATCTCGTACTTATGTGGGGATTTGAACAGTATCATTACATCACTACAGAGTTGCAGAATTGCTCACTTAAAAGTTAAAGGCTTATATGAAAAATTTAATTTGTGTGTGTGTGTGTGTAGATAATGCAAGAAAGAAAGAAATTTCCATTGATTCATAACTTTCAGGAGGAAAAATCCTTTCTGAAAGGCGTATCGCACTCACGTTCCCAGGTCAGATGGGGCTGACTTGTTTGTTCGTTTATTTGTAAAGGAAGAATGAATTGTGTTCTTTCTCATGGTCATGGAAATAAGGATAAAACACATTTAGTAATTTTTTAAGTGCTTCTGTTCATCTGAATTCTCCTTAAAGTCTCCATTTCACCCTTTGAAGCATTCAAATCAAGTTTTGATAAGACTTAGGGCCTTTTATGTTGGTGTGGCTTAAATCATAAATGTTAGAACAAGTGTTTGGGGGACAAGATTGAAGTTACTGTCCTGCCCAAAACTGGTGTTAATGTTTTGCAGCCCGCCAGGGTCCCAGGGTGGACCATGATCACAGGAACAGAGCTTGTTGCCACTACCAATTGCAAACTCTGTGCTCAGCAAGACGGTTGGTGAAGGGCAGCAACACTCTCCATCCCAAAGGGAACTAAACCCCAAGGCATGAAGCATCCTTAATTCATATTGAAGCCTGCAATATTAGAGATGAGCCACCACTTAGAGGAGAAGACCCGAGGTCAGCCCTGTGGCTAATATTTGTGGAGAAACTTTTCAACCTGGAAACTTTTCCCTGCAGAAATATTCCAATGCAGAGGCGCATATGGAGAACTCTCTCAGCTCCTGTGCAGCATGGGAAACCTTTGTCCCACACATCTTGTAAACGCGGCAGGGGGCCACCATTGTGCTGCGCATCTTCTGAGCACCATGGGAGGAGGCTTTTGTCTGGCACAGTGGGCAGGCGCCGTAGGAGGGCACCTTTGTCCCACACAGACAGTAATCGCTCTGCAAGAGTGAATTATGGGGATTGCAGAGCTCCTGCCCTCCACCAGCGCTGTGTTTCCTAGATGGAGAGCTCATCAGCCTCATTGGGTGAAAAGCTGCTTTTCCTGAGTGGAAATGGAGAAGAGAAGTGGCAAAACCACATTTACATGCATGTGTGCAAATGCTGTGGGAATAGTTCATCCTGGTGCCTTGCACGGACACCACTGCAGGCACCAATCCCAGTTTCAGTTTTGCTTTTCCCCTTCCTTATTTTTCCTTCCCATTTAGGCTGCCCTGTTTTTATGATTATTTTTCTGTCCCTTATTATGTTTGCTTTGTCTCCTATTCAATACATGATTTGTTAATTAATCTAATTCACTAATAAGCACTCTCATTCTTTCAAATAATTAGTAACGATGTTTGAAAGACTTGAGTCCTGATACCAGTCCCCCTGGGACTTCATAGGTAAAATTTCAACCCAATATAATTAATTATTATTTCTCTTCTCAAATACTTGAGCCACTTGCCAAGAAGTGCACCAGTTCCCATTTCCCAGGCAGTCTGAGGTACTGTATGTTGCCTTAAATTAAGTGCAGAGTCCTGCACTTGGGACACAACAACCCTGCGCAGATCCAGGCTTGGGGAAGAGTTGCTAGAAAGCTGCCTGGCAGAGAAGGACCTGGGACTGTTGGTCCACAGCAGCTCAGCCTGAGCCAGCAGTGGCCCAGAAAGCCAACAGCATCCTGGCTTGTTTCAGAAAGAGTGTGGCCATCAGGACCAGGGAAGTGATTGTGCCCCTGGACTCAGCATTGATGAGGCCGCACCGTGAATCCTGGTTTCAGTTTTGGGCCTCTCACTACAAGAAAGACATTGAGCGTCTGGAGGGCTGAGGGAACTGAGGTTGTTTAGCCTAGAGAAGAGGAGGCTGAGGGGAGATCTTATCACTGTCTACAACTACCTGAAAAGAGGTTGTAGCGAGGTGGCTGTTGGTCTCTTTGCCCAAGTGATGGGTCTTCCAACCTATGATTCTCTGATTCTATGAGATGAGGTGCTGAGTCTGGACCCAGCCTGCAGAGATGTTCTGTGTGCTGTGGGTGCTCATGGATGGGTGGCTCACAGCTAGAGCCAGTACGGGCACAGCATCACACAGCTGGGAGCTGCATTCCCATAAATCTCAAGTGTTGTGAGGTCTCCTCAGCCAAAGTAAAGCAAATCATTCGCAAACAAGACGTAAAGGTGACTGCAGTCCTTAGAGCTGTTAGAGCAGTGAAGCTCACAATCCATTGTAAGTGGTTCCCCAGGTTCCCACCACCCATGAGTTGTCAGATTGACCTGTGCAAAAAGACATGGCAATGGATAAATCTCCTGCGGGCTGATTTTTGTGATACAGTAAAGCAGTCAAGTTTGGGCTTTGTCTGTTCCTGTCAAATCTGAGCCTGTTCTGTTCTAAGGCTCCTATTGTCCTAAAGGCACTTGTGATTTTTTAATGTTGATCTGCTAGTTTACTGATATTCAAGAGTAAGTATTATGTGCTGTAGTTTCAATTAATCCTCCTTTTCTCAAACTAAAAAAAAATCTGGTTTTTCTTCCCACGCCAGTCCTCTGGCCCTACCTGATTGTGCATGAATTCTGAGAAATAGCTGCCAGTAGTTCGGCAAGTTCATTAACCAATTCCCTGATGACACTCAGGTGAGTGTCATCGAGACATGATGATTTGTGTATTAAATTTTTGCAAGTTATTCCCTCATCTGACTTTTTTTTGTATCAACAACTGCATTGGCAAGTCTGCATTATTTCTAATTGTCAATATCTCCTTGTGGTGGTGGGTAAATTGATCCTGAAACTTGTTCACTCTTTCACAGTCATTACTCTTTTCACCTCACGCGTTATTGGATGCATTTTCTCTTTGGAGCTCCTTTCCAATTTCTGTATTGAAATTTACATCCAGTTCTCCCTACCTCCTTCCATGGTGGCAATTGAGAGGCTGCTCTGCTTTTCACAGAATCGTAGAGTCCTTAGGTTGGAAAAGACCTTTGAGATCATCAAGTCCGGCTGCACCTGTCAACTACTAAATCATACCCCTAAGCACTTCATCTTCCTGTCTTTTAAGTACCTCCAGGGATGGTGACTTAATCACCTCCCTGGGCAGCCTCTGCCAGTGCTTAATAACCCCTTTAGAGAAGAATTTTTTCCTAATGTCCAGTCTGAGCCTCCCCTGGTGCAGCTTGAGGCCATTCTCTCTCATCCTATCACCCATCACTTGGGCAAAGAGACCAACACCCAGCTCTCTATAAACTCATTTCAGGCAATTGTAGGCAATGATAAGGTCTCCCCTCAGCCTTCTCTTCTCCAGACTAAACAACCCCAGGTCCCTCACCCACTCCTCATCAGACTTGTTGTCCAGCCCCTTCCCCAACTATGTTGTCCTTCCCTGGATCCACTCCAGGACCTCAAAGTCTTTCTTGTAGGAGGGGCCCAAAACTGAACACAGTATCCTAGATGCAGCCTCACCACTGCTGAGTACAGAGGCAGAATCACTTCCCTGCTCCTGCTGCCCACACCATTTCTGATTCAAGCCAAGATGCTGTTGGTCTTCTTGGCCACCTGAGCTACTGCTGGCTCATGTTCAGCTGCTGTCAACCAACAGCCCCAGGTCCTCCTCTGCCAGGCAGCTTTCCAGCCTCTCTTGCCCCAGCCTGGAGCACTGCACGGAGTTGTTAAGTCCCAAGTGTGGGACCAGCACTTGGCCTTGTTGAACCTTATCCCGTTGGTCTCAGGTCATCGACCCAGCCTGTTCAATTCCCTTTTAAGAACCCCCCTAACTTCAAGCAGATAGACTCTTCCTCCCAGCTTAATGTCATCCGTGAACTTACTGAGGGTACATCAATCCCCTCATCCACATCATTGACAAAGATATGGCATTTCTCTCATTTCTCTCGGTGGGGCTGGAAGCAGGGCAGGGACTAATTGTTTTTTTTACTCCTGCAGCTTCAGCCCTTGCATATTTTAGGCTATTATAACTGCTTCCTACACTTAACAGTTTTTATATGTCTTTTCATTGTAACATGCTCCTAAGATTTCTTGAAGAATTAATGTCTGAAATCACTATACATTGTGCGACACCACATCACTTGATGCAGTACATTGAATCATGCAGTTTATCATCACGGCTGTTGAAATTAGTGAGCGCTAAGGGTATCTGTACTTTAGAGGACCTTGGCTTTAGTACAACTGCTTTTTATTATCCAACTCTTCATAAATGATTCTTTCTATCAAAAAATAGATGGCTGCTCATGCATTTAATTTGTCTGCTGCTAAATACACAATGGATATTGCAGTTGTCAATGATATTTTTCCTCTGGTGAAAACCTCATGGCCAAATCTGTCATCACCCTGAGGACATAATTCCTTTTGCTTCTGTCTAATATTCTGAGCCTCCGGAATATAAATCATAAATGTACAGTCTGTGCAGTGTTAAATTTTTAGGGCTTTCCCTTTAGTAGTAGTTGAATGTGAATACGTAAGGACAGAATTTGACCTTTAAATGACTATAAAGGGGCAAGGCAGATACTGGGCAAGCTTTTCTTATTGCCGTATTAATCAAGCAAAGAATCATCATAATCCTGGAAACTAAATAGCCATTGTAGTGATTTTATCACCAGGGAAATTGTTCATCTGTCAGTAAGATTGTTACTAGGAAAGGGAAAATAGGGAGTGTTAAAATTGCTTTAGACCACTGAATCATTGAGTCCCTCTAGACTCAAAGCTTGAATTGTTTTTTGAGAGGGGTGGGTTGAGAGAGGTTGCTACAGGAAAGCTGTAGGTTAATCAGTTTCAGTAACACCAGTGAGTGTAAGCCTGATCTCTCTTGAGGACATGAGGAGAGTGCATGGAAGAAGGCAGGATGGAGAAAAGGACATAGAGGCATCAGAAACTTATTGTTTTGTTATTTTTTGTTTCTTTCATAGAGGATGAAGGCTCTTGATAAAAAGAAAAAGAAAAAAAGGGGGAGGGGGAGGACCAGCATAATGTTCACTGCCTGTATTTTCATCTAATTTAATCCAGCGGATATTTATGACAATGAATACGATTGAGACAGAGGGAGACAGATGCAGGCAAATGGGAGTGACAGAGACATGTCTGTGTGGGAAGCATCCTTGTAGGGCCCAGAAAGCCACATGGGAAGTTGCTTTGCCTCTTGGGGCACAATGTGATGTTGCCATGTGCTGGGACACAGATGTGTAAGTAGATCTACCAGTGCAGGAGTGTCCTTCTGGTGTGCTAGAACAGCCCATCCCTCCTTAAAAACAGCTTTGGTAGATGACATCTGTGCTCGTGTCATTGTGTGGAGCAGTGGGCAATTGTAGTGTACCCAACCATGGCATAACCTGAGGGATAGGTTTGTTAGGCTACCAGCTGTGCTGGGAGGGGAGTTTCAACCTTGTGCCGTGGTGCTACAACTCTGTGCATGGGATGATCCTGAGGTGGGAAACAAGCATTGATGAGTATCACTATGGATGGTGGCTCTTGTAGGAGGTGGGGTAGATGGTGCAGTGCTACAGACTGGGAGAAGTCTGTCTAGAAAGCTGCCTGGAGGAGAGGGACCTGGGTGTGTTGGTTGACAGCCGACTGAATATGAGCCAGCAGTGTGCCCAGGTGGCCAAGAAGGCCAATGGCATCTTGGCTTGTATCAGAAACGGCGTGACCAGCAGGTCCAGGGAGGTTATCCTCCCTCTGTACTCGGCACTGGTGAGACCGCTCCTCGAATCCTGTGTTCAGTTCTGGGCCCCTCACCACAAGAAGGATGTTGAGGCTCTGGAGAGAGTCCAGAGAAGAGCAACAAAGCTGGTGAAAGGGCTGGAGAACAGGCCTTATGAGGAGCGGCTGAGAGAGCTGGGGTTGTTTAGCCTGGAGAAGAGGAGGCTGAGGGGTGACCTCATTGCTCTCTACAACTACCTGAAAGGACGTTGTAGAGAGGAGGGTGCTGGCCTCTTCTTCCAAGTGACAGGGGACAGGACAAGAGGGAATGGCTTCAAGCTCCGCCAGGGGAGGTTTAGGCTAGACGTTAGGAAAAAATTCTTTACAGAAAGGGTCATTGGGCACTGGAACAGGCTGCCCAGGGAGGTGGTTGAGTCACCTTCCCTGGAGGTGTTTAAGGCACGGGTGGACGAGGTGCTGAGGGATATGGTTTAGTGTTTGGTAGGAACGGTTGGACTCGGTGATCCGGTGGGTCTCTTCCAACCTGGTTATTCTGTGATTCTGTGATTCTGTCTGCATTGAAAGCCACCTGCAAGATATAATAGACTGTCTCCCAGCAAATAATGTTCACTCAAAGATGGGTGAAGTTGGAAAGTATAAAAGGAGCCTCTAGGAAATTTGTGTAAGACATTGTTATTGTCTCCCTACCATGACGGCGGAGAGGGGGGATAGAAATCTGTGCATGCACGTAACATGGATCCTCTGTACAAAATGTCTTTTTGTGTGGAAAGTGGTGTCTTTTGCTGGGGGGCTTTTTTGGAGGAACTGGTCTGATGACAGCCTGTGAGGGTGCAGGGGAGGGCAATGTAATGGGTAGCGCCTCGCTCAAAGACATTCTGGAGGGGATGGCATATGTGCAACCACCAAGGATCCACCAAGGATGGGTACACAGGGGTGAAGGTCCCAGTGAGGGTGTGAAGGTGGGTGAGCGGGTAGTGCCATGCCAGAGCATCCCTCCAGGTCAACCACCTGCGTCCCTGGGGATCACTGGCCACCCCACGTCCCTGGGAGACCATCAGCTGCCCTACGTGGCATCCTTCTCCACCAGGCAAGCCACGGCCACCGCATCCTTCATTGTTGTCACCCCCAGATTGTGATACTGTCACAAAACTGTTGCTAGGCAACAAATGTGGTTACCGGGTCTCGGCGAATAGCTGAAGGGGAAAGCGAAGTGTTGCACCATTGTAGAGTAACCATAGCAATGACCTACTATTACAGACTAAAGAATTATCATTAACAATGTTAAAGTATCAAACGGAGGCCCAGGATCCAGAGACTTCTAGGCAGCATCTCTGCGTAATTGAGTTACTCAGGAAGAGGTCCCAAGTCTTTCACAGCCCTTGGCTCCCTATCGCCATCATCTTGGTTTTGTTTTGGGGGTTGATATGGATCAGGGTTTTTGTTTAAGTAGAGCAGCTGTGCTGTGCATTGAAGGGGACTCTTGTAAAACAATGGAAACACCCAGCAAAAAAAAAAGAGATGGAGGTGGATCTGTGTGCAGAGGGTAAGGATATGCAGGAAAGGTCCACTTTACTGCCTCAATATCATGTACGGGCTTGTTGGAAAAGGGTCCATGTAGAATGCCTTTGTAATGCAATGGTTGTTGTTTGGTTCAAGTGTTCCCTTTCAGTTAAAAATGCATATGCCAGGCCAAAAGTAATATAAAATGGAAAATAAATAGTACAAAACACATCAGCCTTGAAAAGCAGGTGCTTTCTTTCAAGGTAGGCCAGGCAGGTGAGGTGCTTTAATGAAGCAATACTTAGCCAGTTGCTTTGGGATCTCACTTTCCCAGGCCTGAGAGATGTCCAGGATCTCTGACCTGTGACCTGTGTGGCCATGAGTGTGTCTGAGTGCGTGCAGGCTTGTTCCTGCCCAGCTGTCACCCAGCTCCACGGTGGGGTGGATCCCCCTGGACCAGCCACCCGTTTTGCTTTTAACACCCTGCAAGCAAAACTGGAAGCAGCAAAATGACCCCGCAGTCAAACTGTCACCTTTGTATTTTGCAGGTACTGAGCGCCACGAACTCACTTCCTGGAAGAGTTTTCCCTCAATTTTCAAGTTCTTCAGCGAGGCAATAGAGGCAAAGAACAGCTCAGTGAAACCAACCCCAACACGGCGCTCCAGCAGGATAAAATACGAGGACTTGTAAAAGGAGGGGAGGAAAGAAAAAAAAGCACCAACACCAACACCGCCAACCTCGTCACTGCTTGTTTTCTGCAAGCAGTCTCGCAGCCCCTCATTAGATTGTTTTCTTCCTAGAGCACAGGGTCGTGATGTATACATCTAAATAGTTTTTTGCATTATTTCTAGATGAGTGCAACTGTCAAAGCAATATGGGTTCGCTGGTTGTGCTTCCTGTGGGCTGTAACTTGGATTTCGTGCTGCCCATCAGTGCGCAGATTAAGGCTGACAGTGGTACTGCACAGTGCAGCATGGTGCAGCTCTAATTGCCCTGACATAGCCCTGCACCAAGCTGATGCCAGAATTTAACAGCTTCGTCATGGTCCTATCGCCTGCAGGATTTTTTTGCTGCTTCCTTCTATTTTAAGACAGAACAAAATAAGAATTACTCTTTATTTTTTCAAAAGACAGTTCTAACTCAGAAGTGCTAACCAGCCCATGTTTTACACCCAGTAGCCTTCTCTTTCTCTGGGACCAGGTGGGATCAACCCTTGACTCTTTCATTTTCTGCTTGTAGGAGAGCCCAAGAAGTTTGGTCTAGATTTCTAGGAAAGCCCCTTTGTTGTAGAGATTTTCTCCTCCTGGCAGATCAATGGCATTATCTGTAGATCTTCTCTTCCTTTTGATAGCTCCACTTAAAAAAATGCCTATTCATTAACTGGCTGGATCACACTGTGAAAATACAGCAGCAAAAAAAGAAAAAGAGGGACACATTGGACATTTTTATTTTTATGTTTATTTTTAAATGCAAAGATGCTTCTGATTTCATATGCTGGGTTTTTAATGAATTGCCATCCCTTGATTATTTCCTTTTTCCCTAAGCTCACGGGTTCGTCCCCACTTTCCCAGGCACTGGCGGGGAATGCGAAGGCGGGGATAGAGGGGCAGCCGGGGTGGGGGGAGCTGCCCTGCTTGGGGACATCACGCCACGTGTGGAAGGGGATGTGGCTGTAGCCATCACCGTCGCCTTCAGCTGCTTTTCTCCTCTAAAACGTCTAATACGTGACAAGATGTGCCTGATAGTGTGCCCGGCTAGCGAGCGTGCTAATTAAGCTTTTCTAGTGTTGATGATGCTAAATTAAAGTGATCTTTCATTCAATGGCTATGCCCACCTTGTATCTGAAGCTGTTAGTGCTGAGGAGGCAAGACTCAAACACATGGGTCTGGGACCCCCATCCCACTCTATCCCACCACTCCCCTCATGTAATATTTCCTATCCCACAGCTAGGGGCCAGGAATGCTGTTGGGTTGAGGAGAGTGTTAAAACGAGGAGAAGCTGGAATAGGGGTGCAGAGCAAAGGCAGCAGTGCCCATGGTGGGGTACAAGGCGAAACCTGCTGAGGGTAGGAGAATTCAGGGGTGAGAGCCCCCAGCTGCAGGGTTTGGGTCAAAATCCTTCATCTGGGGGGCTCTCACCCCTGAATTCTCCTACCCTCAGCAGGATTCCTCCCGCCTCCCCCCACCTCACTGCATTTAACCTCTCCCTTTCCCAAGCGTCCCTCCTACCCATTGGAGAAGTCGCTGTGCACCCCCAGCCCCGGGCAGGGGGGCAGAGAGGGGAGTGGGAATCAGGCCGTGCCTATGCAGGGAGCAGTGTGAAATCTGCACCCAGAGGGTTTCCTTCCTGGAGAAAACTTGTTGCTGGGGGAAAGATTTCTCCTTGGAGGATGCTGCTGCTTGCAGCCATCCTAATTCTCCACTGTCAGGGTCTGCAGCCGCCTCCCTATCCTGTGTCCCCCACCAGCTCCCTGGTCCCTGTGTGTTTAGAGGGAAGGAGGGCACTTACACCCTGTGTTTTGGGTTTCTGTGCAGCTTTCACAGCCAGGAAGGCTGGAGGGGGATTGGAGAGGCGGGAGAGGGTGTTTTTACACTTCAGTCCTTGCTCTTTCCATCGCCTGGGCTCTCCAGGGTGCCAAATGTCGTGGGAATTGATCTATTTTTCTAAGTGTCATTGAGAACCAAAATGTACAGAAATTTGTGCTGTAACTATTTCTCTTTTTATAAGGCTTTTTCCTTACCATGCCTCTGGCCCGGCTTGTGTTACAGCTTCGGGGGGGGCGGGGCGGGTTGTTTTCTGTAAAGCACACCGGGGGTCCTCGCCACCGATGCTTCCCCACTTGCATGGATCGAAAAAACAACAACCCCAAAAAAACGATGCTCCTTTCTCTCCCCCTTGTGCGCTTCTCTGCTCCGCGGGAGCCGCCATCCCTCCTGGGGATAATGAGGATGCGCAGGAGGAGCTCCCCTCGCCCGGGAAAACAAGCAGGGGGGTAGAGGAAGGGGTTACAAACAAGACCCCGACTGGTTTTGCGGAGGGGAAGGTGTGAGATGCCCCCCGGGACCCAGCCACGCAGGACTGGGGGATGGATGGAGCGAGGGTCCTCGGTGGGTGTTTTTCCCCTTTTCCCGCTATCCTGCTGTCTTTTAGCTCACCCTAAATATCAAAATACACCCTGGGGAGAGGGCTTTGACCGGCTTCTCGCGGAGAAGGACCTTTTGGGGAGGGATGCTGTATCTCCACCCCCGCCCGCGGCTGCGGGAAAGGAAAAATCGCAGCCGAAGTCGACCCGGGAGGAGGAGCTGGAGAGGAGAAAGGCGTGGGAGCATCCCGGTTTGTCTGTGCCGCCGGGAAAGGTGACAACAGTAGACACGGAGCGCGCTTAGGAGGGATGGATGTTGATTTAATTGATTCATCTAGGATCTATGGTTTTAAAGTCGCCGTGATGCCTCCAGCAGCCAGAGGTCTGACAATCAGCCCCATCTGACTTCAACACGGGGAAACTCCCTGGCATCTGACATCGTCCAGCAGCCTGTGCCCTGGGCAACTTCAGAGACGGGGGAAAAAAAAACCGAAAACAACAGCAAAACTGACCCTCTGATAGGATCTACAAGAGAATCCCCCAGTTCCCCATGGCCCACACCAAAAGGTTGTGCAAGCAGAAATGCCACAGTTGGAACGATTGACCAACGACAGGAGTGCTTCCTTGCCAAGAATTGGGAGCAGGAAAAAATGTGTTCCTCGAGAAAAAACAGCCAGTGGACCCCTAAACACAGCAGATCTGTGAGGGAAAAAAATGGGGTAAAAATAAAGCAAATAAATCCTCCATCTGCCTTGTCCACACGTAGCTCTGCGCCGGTTGCACTCATAGCAAACTCAAAAGATGACAGTGCTTTTCATGGGAGTGTGCATTTTTCCCTGTTCCTCGAGAAACATCACTAATTGTTTTGTTTGGTTTTTTTTTCCTCCCCCTCTAGGAATTTCTTTCAGAGGTACAAATGAAATATGTCACATCTATAAAACCACACAGAGCTGCATATTGCACCGTTCTCTAGTCAGCCAAACCAAAAATAACGTGTCAAGAGCGTGTACATCCATCGTACACCCCGGGGTAGAGCTACATCTTACAGCGTGGAGGGGTGCATGTGTGTGCGTGCCTGTGCAGGCATCCGTGGGCATCTGGATCTCGCAGGGATGTGTGTGTGTGTGTGTGTGTGTGTGTGCACGCGTGCACACATGTGCCCGCACTAAGTTGACGTTCTGGACAAAGTGTGAAAAATATACTTCTCAAGAAACTTGGAAGGAGATGCCATTCATCATTGTACCATCATAATACCACAAATTTTCACTTTTCTGTTCCATTTCGGATTGCATGTGTTTGTGAGTATTTCACTAGATCAGTGACAGCTCTTTATTTGCATAATTATATGCTCTGGTCTGAAGAGAAAACTAACCCCCAAATTTCATGGGTCACCAAACTGCGACAATCAATGTTTTATCACGTATGCTAAGCAAAACCTAAGAAGCTATATGAAGTTTCTTGGGGAGTTTTTGCTCCTCACAAAATTAAAGATTTTGTGCCTCTTGAATAGATGCAAAATCTTTCCAAGCTCTTTGTAACTGAATTCCATTTGAAGGCAAAACTAGAGATTAGCTCGTAGATCTGGATTTCAGATCCACTAGCATTATTACTTCAAAGTGGATTCAGACAAGCAGCTTTACTGCATCCCTAAATTTCCCCGTCCTAAGTACTGTCATTTAAATGGTGGTCAAAAAAAAAAGGGGGGGGGAAGGGGGGCAAATGGCCAAAAATGCATCATCAAGTCCGCAGTGACCAGTGGATTCAGTGGGTTTAAATCCACCCGTTCAGAGCAGTTTTATTCTTTCTGTTGGGTGCTTCCCGCACACACACACCAAACGCACACCCCAGTCCGTTACAGATACCGAGAATAAATACAAAGAAAACAATTCCCGGGCTGCAAAATCTGTTCTGGTCCATCAGTTGCACAATAACCACACGCTCGAGTTATGACACACACACTCCAAGTTTCCCTCTCGATCAAAACGCCTTGTGGTGAGGAGGAAGGGACCTGGTGATGGGGTGAGGATCCTTACCCTCCTCCTCCATCTAAAGAGCTAGGAATGTTTAGCTCTTGCTCCGAGTCGGTCTAAAATAGAACAATATTAAATAAAAAGTACTCAAGCGGACTTGGGGAGGAGGTCTCGGGCGAGTAGGTGAGTTGCGGATCCTAGGGGACCTTGCCACCTCGGAGAAGCTAAGATACTTTCCGGCTCTCCTTGCCGTGGGAAGTCCCCACGGTTTGCAGCCTTGCTCTCGGATCCCGTCTAAGCTCTCGGATAGGATAAACTTATTTTAGAAGGGGTTTATTTCTAGTGAGATAGATAACCGTGGTCTCCTGACCCCGTGGTGGGGATGGCAATGCCGTGGAAGGACCGCGAGAAGGAGGGGAGAAGCGCTTCTGCCATCCCACCGGGCTTTTTTATTTTCCTTTCATCAACCCGAGAAGCCTTTTCCCCAGGGAAGCGGATTCCCAGCACAGGCTGTCACCCGGGAAGTTCGGTGCGATGGAAGTTTTGACTCCTTTGAGTGATTCCCAGGCAGGCGCTAGCCTCGCGCCGCCCCCTCGCCTTGTGGGAGCAAGGTGAAACACGGGTGGGAAAGAAAAACAGTGCTGGGAGGTACACGATCCTCTCCATCAGCCCTCGTCAGGCTGCCGGGGGGCACAAGGAGGACGCCCCGCTCCCATCCACCCACTGAAATGAGCTGCTTAACCCCCCCCGCACCCCTCAGCCGGGTCCAAGGAAATGAGAATATTGCGGGGAGGTGGGGGCGGCTCTTGGGACTGGTTATCCCTGCGGAGACAACAGTATTAGTTATTTCCCACTAAACGCGGCGCAGGAGAGAGGTGACCCCTCCGAGGAAAGGCCTGGGTCGTCTCCTTTTGTCGTTTCCATCTCTTTTACTCGCGCCCTACCTAATCCCCTAATGCCTGGCAAAGGACCGTCTCCGGACTTCTGCCTTCAAGCTCCTGCTTTAAAGCTGCAATCGCCGACACAATTAGATAAATCACCTTCCAGCGCATCTCCCCTCCTCCCGGGACCGTTTCACGCCTTCTCTTTCTAAGCTTGACTCGCTAAACGATGAGAATTTTTTTTGTGTTCTATAGCAAAGCCCTTGATGCGAAGGGACCTCCGTGCCCTCCCGCAACACCCAGGTACAAAAACCACTCCCTCCCCAATAATGTTCCCGGTCCTGCTCGCCTGGATTTTGCGGGGAAAGGGTGTTGCACGGAACTTCTAAATAATGATCGACCGGCTCGCAGCAAGCCCCGAGCCCGGCTCTGCCCGCTCGCCGGTGGCTTTCGCCAGGCTTTCCTGCTCCTCTGTCCCCTTCCCACACGCCCAACTTCTCTCCCACCGAGTTTTTCCTCTAATTCAATTAAGACCCATCCTTTGATTCGTTCTCTGCTGGGGAAACTCTCCCCCTCACACACCTCTCTATATGCGCTTCAGATGTGTGGTTTTCATCATGATGATGGTGATTTGGATTATAAATGCTTTCCTTTTTGTTTTCTGACACTTTTTGGCGTATCCTCTCCCCGGGGGGTCTTGAGGCATCTCCAGAACTCTGAGCGATGGGCACTGTGTTCTCTGCTGGGGGAGATCTCCCCCATCACACACCTCTCTACGTGCGCTTCTGATTTTTTTTTTTTTTTATCATGATGATGGTGATTTGGATTATAAACGGTTTCCTTTTTGTTTTCTGCCATTTTTCCTCTCCCATGGGGGTGGGGCGCATGTCCAGAACTCCAAGTAATGGGCATTGTGGGTGGGGAAGGGGGGGGGTCGCATGGTGTTTCCAGCGTGGTGTTTCCAGCGTGCTCCCCACGCCCCCAGCTAAGCCGATCGTGAGGATCAAAGCCCGCACCGTTCTCGAAAAGCGGCGGAGCGGTCGGGACAGGGACCACCGGGCAGGATGCTGTCCTTCCCAAGCGAGAGCCCCCCCTATCCTCATCCCCCCCCATCCTCATCCCCCCCATCCCTCTCCTCCCTCCCCGGGGGCGGTGGGGCCGGCGGCGCTCGGGGCGGGCCCAGCACCATGGACAGCGCCGCCGCTGCCAGCGCCGCCGCTGGGTCCTTGTGCCCCCCCTACACCTTTAACCCCCCGCCACTCCCCCCATCTCCCCCCCATCCCACTCCAAGGGAGAAACATTCCCCGCTCTCCAAGGCACTGCTCAGTGCCTCAGCATCCTCCAGCAGTGTCGCCGCTCCATCCCACCGGGAAAATCCGATATTCTCCCTAGGGGTGCCCCTTGGGGAGAGATCGTGGTGGGGGGAGTAGCGGGGGAAGCATCACTACTCGGTCACTTGGATGTCGCGACAGACCGTGGGACGAGTGGGGAAAGGTCTTCGCCCTCCTCCTGCTGACCAGCAGGGGAAAAAGAGGAAGGGAGAAGGTGGGCGGGAAGAGGGAAAAGTTAATTCCTCCGTGCTCTCCTCCCGGTGTAGCTTGGCCCCCGGGGGGTTGGGGAGAGCAGGGGGTGTCAGGACAGACCTGGGGCTGGGTGAGCATCCCCCGGCTGCGACGGCACCCTGTCCTGGTGCACAAGCTCCCCAGCCCCGGGGAGACAGCGAGAGCCTCTCCCCCTGCCCAAACGCAACACACGGGAGTGTGGGCACAGACCCCGGCGGGGTCGGCGTGGCCCCCGCTTAGCTCGGGGCACCCATCCCGGGCCACCTCCCCACCCAGGTCTGGCTGGAGGGGTCAGGGGGTCGGGAATCCGTTTACTCCATTATGACCACCCCCATGGTCCCTCCGTCCCCTTCTCCTTTGGGGTCTTCTCGGAGAGGATCCCGAGGTCGCACCCGGGACCCACCCCCGGCTGGATTCACCCCACCGACCCGGAGATCGGCCGAGGGGTGCAGGCTGACCCCCGGGGTACCTGTGGGGCGACCCCCGGCGCGGGGGTCCGGGGGCTTTGTTGTTGTACCCTCCCCTCCCTGGATCCCCACAGCACAGGGGGCTTCGCCCAACGACTTCGGCACGGGGGGAAGACGCATCAAAGGCTTCACCACACGCACGTGAAACCGAAGGCTGAAATATTTTGCAGCGCTGAATGTTCACCTAGAATGGTTTATTTTTCTTTTCCATTTCTTTTCCTTCCTTCAATTGGTTTGGGGTTTCTTTCTTTTTCTTTCTTTCTTTCTTTCTTTCTTTCTTTCTTTCTTTCTTTCTTTCTTTCTTTCTTTCTTTCTTTCTTTCTTTCTTTCTTTCTTTCTTTCTTT